>NC_134490.1:28053943-28156443 GCF_040206685.1 Ascaphus truei
ACTGGCTCAAATAGTCCCTGCTTCAGCACTGGTGGCTCAATCAGCGGCTCAGTCTTTGACTGAGCCTCTGATTGAACCACCTGTGCTGAAGCTGGGATATCCTGCAAACCTGTCCTGTTCCTGGCTCTTGAGGACTAGAGTTGCCCAGCCCTGACCTAGACATAATCATACATAGAGAACGTGACAAAATTTGCTTTGTAAATGTTACATTCTAACTTAAAAAAATAAAATAAATCTAGCAAAACCTTCAGTAGAACTTTTAAGCCAAAGTAGTTGGCGCAATCAACAGTCGACGCGAAATGTGACAATGTTGATCACACTTACATATTGTTGAAGTTTGCTGGAGAAGAATCCAGCATGGATTTTTGGAGGTTATGATGGAAAGAGAGGGACGGAGTCCCAGAGTAAATGTTTTTTAGTAGCGTACCCATTGCTTTGTACACCTCCCAAAATGCTCCTCTATACTGTACAACTCGTGGAGAGATACCTGTGAACAGTCCTCAGGTAACTGGGAAATAAGTCCATTTGCATATTTAAATTAGCTTATTTCCCAGCAATTTATTCACATAATTGACTTCCTTTGAAAGATGTAATCACTCTTACCTAGCTGTTTTACTTGGTATCTGGTGACACAAATGAACGCTGTACTTTGGTCTGGGCTCATGCATATTTGTTTTTGATTAATGATGCCATAATAACTACTTTGCAAACAAACCACAAAACCGAAATAATGACTGACCTGTTTCTTTTTGAGGACTGACAAAAATCCTTAGCATTAAAAGACATTTAATAAAGCATTTGTTTACCATGGAAAAAGTACTTGTAGGATTTATTTTATTTGGGAAGGTGTCAGTCAGCTCCATTTAGGTTTTCAAACATGTCCTTGTACTTTGTTCACTTTAGTTCAATGAGCAACTGTCCGCTGTGACATACTGTATATAGCATAGAACAGAAATACTTTCCCAGTGTTGCTATTTAATTAGAGTATAACATGTTTACATTTTACATATATTTATCCTAGTATTGTAATGCAATCTTGGCCATTTTACTCATAAATTATTATTTTTTTTTAAAAAGTAACTGGACTCTGCAAAAGTTGAAGTAATAAAACTTAGGATCAAGTTCTGTAGGTAAAAACAACTTGACCATTGACTGTCAGTGGTATGTTTAAGGATGAAAACGGTTCATTAGATCCACTGGGAAATGGAAAGATCCAGATCTCCTATTCATTTTACTAAAGTACATAACTATTAGTGATGATAAAATACAGAGTTTCCTCACGGCCACGGTTGCTGGTGGAAACCGACCATGGCGAGCCGCGGCCAGAAAAGTGGCAGGTAGCCAATAAGCTACCATTAAACTGCTGCGGCTGCTTGTGACTTTTCTGAGCCCGAATGAGTCTGGCTATGTCTGCATTATGCTTTCCATAGAATGCGCTTGTTTGCTGTATTATCTCTCACTGAATCCACCAAGTTTAAGTCGGATACCGTTTTATAAATAGTTTGAAAAACTAAATGACAACATGTTACAGTGATATGTAGTAATATACCCATACACTGCTCATCTGCTGCCATCAATATCTTCATTCATACTGAAATTCATAGCTGGCACTTCTGTTAGGAAAGATCTATAAATATTCCTATAGCAATACCATGATTAAAATGGGAAAGCCAATAAAGTACAACTAGTGTGGGAGAGTAAACTCCCAACACATATCTGCCATAAAGAGCGATTTGTCTTACAGGGCTTTCTTCATAAAACACATGTTCCCAACGTATTCATAATTCATTTGTTGCAGGTCAGGAATACAACTTTTTGAAAATGGAACCAGGCGAAGTGAATTCTTTGGGAGAGACCTATGATTTTGACAGTATCATGCATTATGCCCGGAACACTTTCTCAAGGTTGGAATCTAAGGTTATGTCTCTTAAGTTCTTCATAGCATTTGTTATTTTATACTTGTGTAATTAAGCATGTCTCCTACTTTTTATGTGGCGCTGTGCTAGTGTTTGGTTCATTCTACGCTCGATACCAATTTTGGATGTCTTTAGAATTGGGGAGTAAGAGCTCTTCAGTTAATGTGGAATTAATATGCCTCAGTGGTTTGTATACAATATATTTTCAATGTGTTTCTGGCGCATATGGTAACCAAGTATCAAGAATCCTTGATCTTCTTTATAAGACATGCTGCTTCCTTGGATCAATAGAAGCATACCGTAATAAAACTGCCCAAAAAAACTAACACATCTGGGTGTGATATTTATAGAAATGATATAAATGTTGATCAGATATAAGTAGTAAAGTAGGATAAGCATACACTGAATGTTATGGTAAGACTAATTTCAACACCAGTTTTTAATTAATCGTTTTTGGAAGACATAATTATGTAGGCCGGTATAGATGCAGAGCAGGTTATCAGCAGGAATGTTTTGTATAGCTGTGCAAGAGCAGTGATTATTTTTAGACCTATGAGTTTAAACAAAGTGATGACAATGTAATACAGTAATGAGATGCATTTTCTTGTGAAACCTGGTTTGTTTCTCCGTGGATGTTTTTAGAACACAGAGTAATAGATTTCCACCTGTCTCCTAGAACTTTGGCGTTTGTTAGGAGCTCAATAAGGATTCTATAGAAAAGGAAAATCCATAACGAAGGATTTCTTTTTAATTTGCTTATTTAATGTACTTTACAATGGAGTTTCTAGACGACAAACTAATTTGTATTCGTGACCTCTCATAAAATCAATAAAAAGTGAAAGTACGTTACATATGGTATAGAATATTAAACCATCAACATAATGTTGTGAGCAGTATTTTCTAGACATACAATTATATGGTTGGAAGTCACTGGGATAAGGACATTTGAAATATATTACATTCAGATGTGATGTTTTAAAGAATGTATCTGAAATGGAACAAGCAAAAGGAAATCAATGTTACTTAAAAAAAAAGTATATCTAAAACCACATTGTATTTGCACAGTGCTATCAGTATCTAGAAAGATTACTATATATAGACACACAGACACACACACAGACACACACACAGACACACACACAGACACACACACAGACACACACACAGACACACACACAGACACACACACACACACACACACACACACACACAGACACACACAGACACACACACACACACACACACACACACACACACACACACACACACACACACACACACACACAGACACACACACACAGCAACATGTAGAAAATCTCTTTGATTACACAGGTGTAAAACAGTCCTTGACACTGGGATGTTAATGGAATCTTACGGATGGAGCCGAGCTTGTTGAAAGCTTGGAAATGCAGAGTGTTATTTTATGTGTAATATTTGGCGTTGGAATGTTTACATTTTTGCTTGTGCGTGGGGCGCCCAAAACTGCCTTTCCAAACTTTTGACACATTTGATGTCCAGCAATGACATCCTCTTAGTGTATTAGTTACTAATAAATATATTGATAACATAAGTACACAGGCAGCTGCATTGAGCATTTAACTATAATCCTTATGCGTACCTCATAGAGGGGCTCATTGTTAGCTGATGGCCAATATGGAAGCTAATACTGTAATCCACAGGTGGACAACTGCAGTCCTCAAGGGCCACCAGTAGGTCAGGTTTTAAAGATATTCTACTTAAGCACACGTGGCTCAATCAGTGGCTCAGTTGAAGACTGAGCCATCTGTGCTGAAACAGGGATACCCTTAAAAATGAACCGGTTGGTGGCCCTTGAGGACTGAAGTTGGCCATCCCAGCTGTAAACCAATCTTTCAAGCCAGCTGTAGGCAGACTGGACATAATTCTGGAATTTAATGCACAAGCACAGGTTTGTTTCTGGTAAAAGGCCATATTTATCAATCAAGTGGATTTGAAACCAACTAAATTAGGCACGGGGGAACAAGTCTGCACATAGTGTTTTTATAAGGAATGTTGCACAAAGCTGCATATTTGATTCCTAATTGGCAACAATTTAAATGTAGTTAATGCATTGTATTTGGGGATAAGTTCTTCCCTTTAGTAACCGTACTCTCGTTGTGAATGGAAACATTCCCAACTGGTTTAGTCCTTAAATGTGATATGCTGCCACCTGCCAGTTTGTTGAAAAGTTACTTGAACGATGGACAGCATAATCCCATTTAGCAACATTTGTATTTGTTATTTCAAAATGGAAAGCAGCAGGCATCCTTTATTTACTGTTATTGTGGCTGTTTTATCATTTAAATGGTTTGTGAATTTATAACTGGAAATGTGCAAAAAAAAGCAAATAATGGGCTTTTTGCAGCGCATAATTTTTGTGACTGTCGTTAGTTTAGTGAAATATATACATTTTGCCAGCACAAAGGCAAACTCCCCAGGAGTGTTTTAGTTTAGTGAAGAAGCAGAAAAACATTAAAACATTTTTTTGTGAATTGACACATTTGCACAAATGTACTTCGAGCCTTCTTGTAGTTTCCCATCCTCCTTATGTTTATCTGCATGGCATTTCAGTACCAAAAAAATATCAGATTATTTTTAGGTAAGGGCTGATCGAGCCCCAGGGGAGGAGAGCATTGCTGTCCCTGCAAATAAAATAGAAATTATCTACTACTAAAGTAACCGTTCATTTTTGCACAATTTTTAAACTTATGACCTGTGGGGCATTTGCATGTCTCAGACAGGTCTGCAACCCTGTCTTTCTCCATTATCTCTTGGCAAACAATGCTTCCACTGCATCCAGGGATTCTGGGTAACGACATGAAAACGAGCACAGTGTGTCACTCTTTACTTCAGACTGTGCTCATTTGCATGTCATTACCCAGAATCCCTGGCTGCAGTGGAGCACTGTTTGCCAAGCGTTAATGGAGAAAGGCAGGGTTGCAGACCTGTCTGAGACATGCAAATGCCCCACAAAAGGTATTTTTATTTACTGTACACTGTACAGTGGAGGATTTTTGTACAACTTTTTTTTTACCCACCATAACTTTTTTTTTTAATGTCTGGTTAAACTTATGACCACAGCACAGGTGGCTCAATCAGCAGGTCAGTCAACCTATCAATCACAGGAGATTGCATCGATTTGCAGCTTAGATGATTACTTTGCGCTAAAAGCAAGGAACTGCTGCATTTATTATTTAAGAAAAATAACAAGGCAAAAGGAAATGCTGCTTTACAATACTTTGTTATAAATAGACTACATATTTTTGCAGTCCCCAAATTGAGATCTGAAATATATTACATGTCTTTACTGATCTACTATTAAACATATGTAACATTCTACAAAACAGTGAGACTTTTTGCTGGTTCAATAAAATCTAAAGTATAATATTTTTCCAATGGCTTTACAAATATACTGACATCCAAAAAAGCAATTGATATCTGAAAATATAGGATTTATATTGTATTACATTGCAGAGTTTTAAGCATGGTGTTCCTTTTACTGCATGTGTAATTGATTTATATACGAAGACGCAATGCATTTTTCCATTTCATTCATGATTTAGACGTGTCCACGATTGTATAGCTGTTATTCATAGTTTTTTTTTTTTTTTTTTTTTTATAACTTGTTTGTCGGCTACTTTCAAGGGATTAAATAATGGCGATTTGTTTTGTAACTGGACGTACTGAGCGAAATAAATGAAAATGGCAAAGCAAATCCCTCAAAATGTTGAAGTTAAAATTAAAATCCTAATGAAATCGTGCTAAAGTGCACAGTTCTAATTACCTGTGCACCATCTAAATACCAGGTAATAAGTACTCTATATAAGGATGCACAAGGTGTACCAAAATGAATGTTCACAAACGGATGTATTTAACCCCGGTACACATGGACCAAACCAATCCCAATATGGATAAAAAAAAGAAAAAGCAGCACGTGCAAATAAATTAGTAATTTCAAAAAGAGTTCAGCAACTGTTATTTAGACCCTACATAAGCATTTGTCTGGTTTATTACTGTTTCTAACATTGATAAAGCCATCCATAAGCGAGCACAATACCATAACTCTTCCCCAACTTTGGTCCGACTTGTTCAGATGAGTTTTATCTTTATTAGGGGGATATTTTGTTTTTTCATTGTTCAACTGGTTTCGTGAGTAACATGGTAAATAAAGATTTGTTTTGAGTGTTATTTGTTGTGGGACTATTACGTCTGTGTGTCTGTGTAACGTCAACTTTTCCAATGGCATGACTATGTAAGGATAAGATATTTAAGAAACGTTGTCTCCAGGAAAATACTTTATTTTTTAATGACTTGCAACATTAAAAGATGTAATGGTTATAAATCAGATTGTGATGACTAAATTGGCTGCCTACTAGGAATGTGATAAATTCACCCCACTCAGAATTTTACAGAAAAGATAGTGATGTAGTGGGAGACTCTTAAAAGACCAAGGGCGCCACATATAAATCTAATCTTTGTTTCAACTAAGAATTATTTAGAAAGCTATGTAATGTTTAGGACCCCCGCCTCTTGCAAATTACAAAAGCTCTATACTTCGTGTTACCAACCCATCTGTGTCCAAGACTTGGGGAGTGAGCAATTCATCACCCATCACCTGAAGAGCTTCTGGGCATTAATGATTAATCTTCCTAAAGCTTGAAAAGAGCCTTTTGGAGATAAAAGAATCATCTCTAGGAATGACAACACTGTCACAGTGGACCTTGAATGAGGTATTGTTAAGAGGCCAGACATAATGTGGAGGAATTAAAAAGGATAAAGAAATGATTGAGACAAAGCAAAAAGACAAACTCCTGCACATAGCATAACATGTTATATTGGCATTATATTGAAGCCACATTGCCCATTGTTTTTGTTCCTATCAAGTTGTCTTATTAATATCATTCTAAATGTATTGATTATATTTATTTTTAAATACCCTGTTCTATCACTTTTGTATTAGACTTTTGTTTACATTCCCATCCTGTTTTCGCATTTAAAGTTCTAAAACATTACAGCCACATGAGTGTGATCGTTTTAATCAGTTGCAGGTTTCTACATCTCTCAGCATGGCAATATATATTTAAATGGTGGCTAATGAGTCTCTAATTATCACCGCATGATCTATATATATACAATTCAAAGCTCTCCTGTTGAGGTATTCTCCACTAATTATCCAGCTAAGAAGGCTATACCATTCCTAGTAGATATGATAGTGTGGCAACATTAAACACTGCGATTGATATTTGTACAGTATTTAAAGCCACTGTTTTCGTTGGCACACACACACGCCCACCTTTTTTGTGGCCGCACTTCAGGATTTTTGTTGATTGCACAGAAATCTTATTTGAGAATGAGAATGTCACCCTCTTGGAAAATGTAGTGATGGATGTCAATGCATTAGCATTAGAGTTTTTCAAAGGGAGAAGGAGTGGCTCAGTGAGTAAAGACACTGACTGACATTGAGATTGTTGCAGTGGAGCCTGGTTCAATTCCCGGTGTCGGCTCCTTGTGACTTTGGGCAAGTCACTTTGTCTCCCTGTGCCTCAGGCACCAAAAACATAGATTGTAAGCTCTACGGGGCAGGGACCTGTGCCAGCAAAATGTCTCTGTAAAGCGCTGCGTACAATTAGCAGCGCCATACAAGAACATGCTATTATTTATTATTATTTATTATTATTTATTATTATTTATTATTATAAAGTTGTAGTTTGTTCATGAGTTGTCATATCTTGGAGGTTCTAGTAGGACAGATCAGATCTAGAAATAAGAGCGCAAACAGAAGGACCTCCGATAGTGTAATATGTAGTGTCAATTTATTGGACTGGTAAAAAGTATGCTCTCACAAATTCGTGCTATTGGCAAGCACCGACAGGCTATCTGTAAGTTGTTCAAGTTCTGGAGCTTTATGCTCTGCCGTCTCCTATTGCGCTCCATTGTTGATCCCGTTAGCACCAGATCTCCAGGCATCCAGGGGGGTTCCTGGTGCAGGGTATACGGCATAGTCGTATGGAGCTGGATGACGTCACTGCGGCTGGAACTCAGCCGCTACAGAAGCCATTTGGGGTCAGAAAGCCCTCCTACGCGATTTGAAAGACACTGCTTTCTTCTTCAGGGATAAGTAGGACAGAGAAGGGGACAAAACCGTGAGAGGTTGTATGTGGTAGAGGGAAGTGAATTGGTTATTGTAGTATGCAAAATCTCAGCCGTAGAGGTGTCTTGAGATGAATGAATGAGACAAAGCACTAATGTAATACAAGTCCAGATTCAGTTCATTATCCCAAGTTCAGCAAATTCATACACAGATGTAGCAGGCTTTCCTTTTGGTTGGATATGTTAGGATAGTTTGCACCAACACTGCCATTGAATCATATGGAAGTTGTCCTAGTTCTATTCAATCTAGTTAAATAGATGAAAAGTTAAAATCAAATAGGTGCAGTAGAGTTGCATATCTACTCTCTCTAGAGTGCCGAATTGGTCTTGCTTGTGCTGTGCTTCTAAAAATACTCCAAGAAAACTAGTAGCAATAAGCTGGGTACCCATTGTGCACCCCACTTATCACTATTAGAAGTCCTTCATGTTTTCGTATTGCATCATATGATTACGGGATATTGAGTTAGAAAGAACTGAGATTTTCAAGCGGAAAAATAATTTTCCGTCATTTCTTTCAAATCGAAATCTACTGGTAAATATCCAACTGAAGTATGTGATCAGGAGGAAACTGGAAACCTACTGACCAATTTTACTTAAATATAAATGTAATTTTGAGTAAGTGGAGTTGGGATTTGAACATGGTGTACATCTCAATTTGGAGATAGAATGGATATCAATGATACAATATGATTTTGATTCCTGTTCTCTGTTTATCCATTAAACTAATTACATGTCTTGCATTTCCAAGGATGTGCATGATTAAACATTCTTCTTTTAGATCTATTCACTGAATTTCAACTCAGGTCTGTACGAAGGTCAAGATTTACTAAAAGGTGTAAAGCCGTAGAACACGAAGGGTGGACATCTAGGTTTGCGGAAGCTTAGTATTGTATCTTTTAGTTAATGTGTATATTAAATGCAGTTTTTTTTAATTACTCTTTTATAACTAACATTTCTTACAAAAACTGTGTATCCATTTGACCATTTTCCATCTTCTATTTTACAGTAGACTGTATAGGCGCTTTACAAATAAATTATTATATTTTCAGTGCCTATAATACCGAATTTTCTAGACAGATTATAATCACAATTTTGCATTTACTAGAGATTATGGCCCATATTTACAAAGTGGTGCAATGCAAAAAGACCTTTCCTGTGCCAAAAGACCCTCTCTCAAGCCCCTCCCGAGGCAATAACTTCTGGCATTGGAATGTGTCTTCGGGCATAGCATCACTTAGTAAATATTGTCCCACATGTTTTATTAAAGTTATCCATTACTTGAGCATTCCTTCTGTCTTCATAGGCACCCTTTCCTAGTAACTCTCTTAGTGCTCTTATCACGTTCTCTGAATATCACATGGTCTGGCACAGCAGGGGCCCTTATAAAGTTTTCTAGAACGTCATTGCATTTTTGATCTTCTTTAGGAGAGTTCATGTCCATGGTTTTCTGGTGAACTCATTCTGAATAGAAGAGGAGGTCTCTCCTTTTTCATTAGAGAGCTACAGTAGTTTCGAAGATACAAAGAGAACAGATCACAAATCTATGTTGTGCTGTACAATGGTAATGGATTGTAAAAAGAAACGGTCTTTTAAAATGATACTTTATATTCCTGTGGTTTTAACCCTTCAGTTGGAGGGAGAAAGACCAAAGCAAAAATAAACACACTCTTTATACTGAAGATCTGTTTGGAGCGGAGTTATAATGAACTAAAACTTCAGTGGAAAAGTAGATATTCATATGATACAAGTACAGTTTGGATACTTTGATACACCTATAAAAGTTGGTACAGAATGTGGTTGGTAACCATTGTTCTAGAAGATATATGATGGTAATAATCCTAGTCCTAATTCTTCTTCGGTTTAGACTTGTAGAAACCATAATGGTTATTGGGATACAATAATTGATTCATTTGGCAATTAGTGATGCATATCAGTGGATTAGCATTCTTCAAAGTTGTAGTAGTTGATGAGCTTTCATGCCTCAGAAGCTCTTTAATATATCCAAGAAGGGGGTAAAATATGCAAGATCTTGTATTGGGTCCCGGTAGAGCATTAATTAATGTAATGTGGAAATTCTCATAAATCATGGAGATGTCTCGAGATTAATGAATGAGAAAAGGTACTAATGTGACTACTAATCTGGGTGGGAGCAGGATAATATCAAAAGCATAGGCTGTCATCAATTCTGATTCAGTCCAGTTCAGCAAATATTTATATGCATCTCTCCTATGAGAGCCAAAACATTGTTATTAAAGTACACTTTCTTGTATTTTGGCTAGCCTGTCCCCTTCTTGTTTATATATCTATATATACTGTAGCTATAGCGGCGAGAAAAAGTTTGTGAACCCCAATGATTATTACGGAAATTCCATAATTTTTCCATGATAACCTTATTGAATCAAAGCCAGTCTTTTCTTAAAAATCCAATAGTGTGTATATTAACAAATTCCATGTCTTTTGAAACAAAATGATGTATGAATTAGACCATGAGTAATTAAGAGTCAAGGCATGTGCAAAAGTATGTGAAACCCTGGTTTTATCAGCTAAATTAAAGGGGATAATTAGAATCTGTTGTTTAAATATTTAGGTAGAGGAGGTTTGGGAGGCCCCACCCTATATAAACATTTGAAACGTTGTGAGTTTTTGGTCTTCACCATACAGTTGTCTGGAAACGCGTCATGCCGTGGTCAAAATAAATATCTGAGGACCTCAGAAAAGCAGATATTGATGCTCACCCGTCTAAAAAGGGTAACAAACCATTTCTAAGGATTTGGGACTCCACCAATCCACTGTCGGACAAATGGAGAACGTTCAAGACCATAGTCTCTCTACCCAGGAGCGGTCGTCCGAACAAAATCTATCCAAGAACAAACTGGCAAATCATCCAAGAAGTCACAAAGAACCCAGAGTAACATCCAAGGATCTGCAGGCCACTCTTACCTTGGCTAATGTGAGTGTTTATGACTCAAATATCAGCAAAAGACTGAACTAGAATGGTGTTTATGGAAGGATACCCAGGAGGAAACCACTGCTCTCTAAAAAGAACATTGCTGCCTGTCTGAATAAGACCACATAGATGATCCACAAGAGTTCTGGAACAATGTTCTCTAAACAGACGAGTCAAAGGTAGAATTTGTTGGCCTCAATGAGATACATTATGTTTGATGTAAACCAAATACTGTGTTTGAACAGAAGAATCTCATTCCAACTGTCAATCATTGGGGGGGGGGGTTGTGATGGTTTGGGGCTCCTTGCTGCCTCAAGACCTGGAAGGCTTGCCATCATTGACACAACCATGAATTCTGCATTGTATCAGAAGATTCTAGAAGAGAATGTCAGGCTATCTGTTCGTGAGCTGAAGCGAAAGTGGGTCATGCAGCAAGACAATGATCCTAAACATACAGGCATATCTAAAAATGAATGGCTGCAGAAGAAGAAATTCTTAGTTTTAGAATGGCCTAGTCAAAGTTCGAACCTAAACCCCATCAAAATGTTGTGGCCCTCAAATGTTGAAGCAGTTCTGTAAGGAGGAATAGGTAAAAAATCCTCAAAACAGATGTGAGAGACTGTCCAGCAGTTTCAGGAAATGCTTAGTTGAAGTAATTGCTGCTCAAGGGGGCGCCAGCAGGTACTGAACCTAAAGGTTCACACTTTTTTCCCACATGGTTTTTGCATGTTGAATCATTTTTGGATAAATAAATGCTGAAAAAGTATTATCTTTTTGTGCAATCTGTTTGACCAGGTTATCTTTATCTGTTATTAGGACTTAGATTAAGATCTAACAACATTTTCATTTGATATATGTGAAAATCCTACGGTGTTCAAGAACATGGATCTCTATATCACAATACAATACACAATATTGTTGCACTCCATGAGTGATTAGACTCAAAGGGCAGCACTGTGCTCGGTGTAAAAAAAAAATCATGTAATTTAACATTTCATGAGAAATGATTACCAGCACCAGAGAAAATATAAAATAGTTAAATAAAGAAACCACTTTATTAAAGGCATGCATCACACCCAGACCTAAAAATTCGGGACCCAGGGGGACCTTGATCAGGGATATATTTAAATTGATCAATTCCTGGTACGTGCTACTATTCGCAGTACTCCAAGTCCACCTGTCATCTTAAAATGGAACCATATGGCCATTCCATTTACTTTAATGGGCTCAGAGTGGACCTTCTCTTAAGGCTGCGTCCATAGTGCAGGATACGGCATAGGTGCGATCTACATAGCTCACGCCAAAACAAACACTAGGACGCCAATGCACAAGTGCATAGTGCACACACTACAGGGAGACCAGTGCTTTGCGATACAAACACGTTTGTATCACCAAACTAGAAGTAGTAAACATTGGCTTATTACAGAGCACCCAGGACAGGGAAGAGAAAAGTTCAATACAACGAAATGAAAAATCAAAGATGTAGAAATGAATTACGTATGTTATATGAGTGATAAATAAAGTAATTAATGAATAGCATAAAGAATACAGCAATTTTGTTTCCATCTGGTTATTGACATTCTCTGTTTGCTCTTTTTTTTCCAATAGGGGTGTATTTCTAGACACTATCCTTCCCCGACGAGTTGATAACTCTGTGCGACCCACTATTGGTCAACGCATAAGGCTCAGCCAAGGAGACATTGCACAGGCAAAGAAGCTATACAAATGTCCAGGTAATTGGCATATACAGCAAATAAAAATACCACTTATGAGCACATCAGACAGCTCCACAAACCTGCCGCTCCCTGTAGTCACTCAGCATAAATGCTTCTACTGCAGCCACGGATTCTTGGTAATGACACGGAAATGGGCAGGGAAACAGCAGTAACAGTTGTCTTACAGTGCTTCATTTTTACAATGGCCATAAATCATTTTTTTATTGTAGTTTTTGCATATTTTATTTCAGATATCTCTGCAGTACAGTTTGCATGATTATAATTTGTACTTTGGGTAGATTTTAGCCAGGATTTTCTCTGCAAATGTTCATGGTATTTAATAGCAAAAAGAAAGTGGAAATTGCAGAGCACAGCACCAGACGAAAGCAACCAGACTTGACGAGATAAAAATGTTCTTTATTCTGCCAATGCCATATGTAAAAAGGACAATGAAAACCTTGAACATGTTTCGCAACAGATACGGGTGCTTTCTTAATTAATTAATAGATGCCTTTAAATTGACGGTGAATCAGAATTGCTTAAACCACCTAGTCTGCCCAATTTTCCTATCCGCTGTAAAATCTGAGACTAGAAAAATGCAATTGTCTTAAAAAAATGTTTGTTTTTTTACTTGCATTTTTCATTTTTGCATTGCTCCAAATGTCATGAATTTCGTCAGATTTTTGACACGTTTGGAAGACTGTAGCGAAAATGTCCGTATGTAAAGGGCCATGTAACCTTGCACATTTGACTTTTAATGCGTGGTGAATTTGTTTTTGCAAAGCTTGATGACTTTTCATAATTTTGTCTGTGCGCAAAAAATAGGGGTTCACCAACGTCTGCAAAAATATTGCACATCTCTATTTCCGACCCTATTTGATCCTTGACTTTATCTCATATTTAGGCTAGCCTTGTATCTATCCGAAGCGTTTTTGAATTCCCTTACTTTATAAACCTCAACTACCTCTGTTGGGAGTCTATTCCAGGGGTGCACAAACTGGGGGACGCAGAATTTTCTGGGTGGGGGGGAGGAGATGTGGCACCTATAGAGGCCCCACACTCTTCCCCTCAACATTTAAATAAAATTGCAGGGGAGTGTGCGTGGCCCCTGTATGTCTTTTACCTTCTCTCCGGCGGGTCAAATGGCAACATGACGTCACATGACGTTGTGATGCCAAACGACGCCACCAATGCCAGAGGAAAGGTAAGGGGGGAGAACAGGCAGTGGGGTGCAAACAAGGTTTGTGCACCCCTGGTCTATTCCATGGATCCACCACCTTTTGAATGAATAGGTACCTCCTCAGATTTCACCATAAGCCTCCCACCCTCCAATTTCAAAGCATTGACCCCTAGTTCTAGCACTTCGTTCTCTGATATTTGCTTTGCTCCTGTACTTTGTTGAAACCCTTTATGTATTTGAAAGTGCCAATCCTTTACTCCCTTCCCTCCTCCAAGCTGTTCATATTGAGGTCCATGTAGTCATTGTTAATATTATTTGCATATTAGATATGTTATATAGATAATTTCATTATTATTTGTTGTAATTTTGGGCACTCCCGCTTGTAGTGTTGGTGCACGTGGATACCTTCCTGTGTACTCGGGACCACCAGGGTATTCTTTAGACCGGTCGCATTCGTGATCCCACGATGCAGGGCCTGCGACACAATACCCTCTCGCCTTCCGGTACCACCGCGTGGCCGTTCCAACAGGCCCGGGTGGGGAATCCTCTGTGCGGTTCCTTCTGCTCCGCTGGTTCTTACACACGCTATGGGGGCAGGTCCCTTACTACTGGGCAGCCCTACAGTACTCCACTATGGTGTAGGGGAAACTAGCTGGGGCCTACGGGGAATGGGTCTGGCCTAGTCCAGGGGGCTTGACTAGCACCCTAGACACTACCTCTTCCTTCGCTGGCTCCGTCAGGACTGAGCATGCCACTTCCTGTCCGCAGAGTAAATCCTGAACAGCCAGGACCTCCTCTTCCTGCAGCGCCAAACCCAAGATGGCTGCTGCCTTACACACCATCCACATGTATGGCCGACAACTCAAACAAATCCTCCCGAGCGACGGGACCACTGCCAGGGAGGAGGCAAGGGAGGGTACCCTGTTACATAAGGAAAAATGAAGGATGAAAACCTACCCAAACTATAAACAATTAACATTTTTTTAGTAATGATTTAAATTTTATTCAGATTTTTGGTACCACTATTTATACCTTTATCAGGAAATCAAAGTTAAAATTTAATTTAATACACATCTTTCGATCATTTTTATTCATATATAGTTGTAATCTGCTACAAAATAGCTTGAGAATGCATGTAACTTATTGCATTCTAGTTAAACTGCACTGTTTCTAACAGAACCATACATACATTACAGGGTGGTGGTTTAAACGGAGCATATGCTCCACCCAAAAAATTTGAACCCCATTAATTACAGCTCTGGGTACACCCTGCTTCCCGAGATACCTCCGTAGGTGTTGCCGTTAGCAGGTTTAAAGCTCCTGGGCATGTGGGCCAATAGGAGGCTGCAACGGATGATATCACGGCTTCTTATTGGTCCGTGTGACACGGGAGCTTTAAAACCGACATTTCGATAGCACTACATAGCCCAGCCAGAGCTACTTTTGGCACCCCTTGGGAGACCAGTATCTCGTGAACCAGAGGGTCCCCGAAGCTGAAATGAACTCAGTTCAGCTCCGGAGACCCTCTGCTTCCAACCTATAACTCTTGCAGGATTGCTGCTTTAAGGAAACACACCAAAATTATTTGTTTCTTTTTTTAACATTACATGAACCAGGGGGATCTGTGTATCCATCCTTGATCCCTTCCTCCCCCTCCCCCTGTTCCCCAATATATATATTTTAGATTAGTTTCCAACGCAAAAAAAAAATGGCAGTGGGAAATTTGATAGAACGCTGCGGACGGATCTCGCGATGTGAGTTGTACGAATGTCTTCAAATGTGCTTCATCATTTTTTCCCTCTTGGGAGGGGGGTGTGATCTGAACATATTGACTGCTTCCCAAAAAAGTCTTTGAGTATATTTACGCCCAATCACGGCTTTCTGTTTGCCAAAGTGAGTCTGACCTCAGCGGCCATGTTGTTTCCAACAGTGTGCATTTCTCTACAGTTGCTTCTGTGTTGGAATTTGCGATGCGCGTCGAGTTGTGCCGGTGTTTTTTCCCAAATCCCCTCTCCTAGTGAATTTCGCCTAATTTCCAAAATCCTGTGGGAAATGTGCGCATATTTACTCCCGATGACATCAAGCTTTCGTGTTTACCAAAGTGAGGCTAACCTCAGCGGCCATATTGTATCCAACAGACAGGGTTTCTTGTCAAGTGATTACAGTGAGGGAACATCTTGGAACTGGCAGGCCCATGGACGTGACTGTGTCACTGATAAGCTCCGGAGACTCTGGGCTCATGTGGCAAAATCTCAAAAAGAACAGTAACAAGCAGCACCGATTACAGCACAATGCTGAAAATCTTGCACACCTCAGCATCTCCTTTCAATTGGTTGCTTTCAATGCGTTGCTGCCCCTCTGACTCGATGCCAAGTTCCCGGATACATAATATCTCAACAGCATTGACTTTCTATATTCGACAATGGTGCTGAACATAAAAAGCTGCTTTAATATTGCACATAGAAGCTATTTTATAACACCTAAAACGATGAAATGGTCAGGATAATTCACCTTTATTTAAAAACCCGCACATTTTGCTGCTGTTGGCAAATTCTTTTTGATGCTTTAAACAGAAGATAAAACGAGAGAACAATAGATAATGAATGATGCAGAAAATCATGATTTCCTGCGCTGATGATCTTTGGCTTCCAGAGTGGTATTGAGATCTTTGTTCAAAGGAAACCCAGACAATTGTATCAGGCAGGGAAGTTACTTGACAAAACTTGCACAACAGGAGCCAGCGCAACATTAGATTGTTGAGAGAATTAGCATGATAAAAGGAACCAGATGTTCAGTCGCTCAAAAGACTACTGCTTAATTAGGGATTCAACGAGGTGTCCTAAAGGTTGCTGTGGGAACCATTTATTGAAGATATAGGTGATGACCTAGAATATCACATACATATATTTAATATTATCCAAGAGCTACACTACATGAACATTGTGGTTCCATTACTTATGGGAAAAAACATGGAAATACAGAATTATAAAGCATATTCTTCCATTAAGTTTCCCTCTCTCCCTCTCTCCCTGTCTCCCTGTCTCCCTGTCTCCCTGTCTCCCTGTCTCCCTCTCTCCCTCTCTCCCTCTCTCCCTCTCTCCCTCTCTCCCTCTCTCCCTCTCTCCCTCTCTCCCTCTCTCCCTCTTTCCCTCTTTCCCTCTTTCCCTCTCTCCCTCTCTCCCTCTAGATTTTTAATTACATTTGAAATAGCATCCATATGGAGGATATTTATAAATGTACGTTGGACAGTGAAGGTTTAAAATGATGATTTGTATTATTGTAGCTTTGTTCTAAGATCAGTGCCTTTGGTGAACGAGCTTCATATCACTGTGTCAACTCTTGTGCCTTTAGGCAGGTCACTTTATCTCCCTGTGACTAAGGCACCACAATTAGATTGTAAGCTCTTTTGGACGCTGTGTTCATAGTTCATGACCTATAAGAAAAAATATAATTTTTATTGTATTTGCAGTACAGTAGGGCCCTGCTTCTCTGCGCGGCTGATACGGCGGTACGAGAAGGGGGCCGCCATGTCTGTGCATGCGCAGAAAGGGGATGTCAGAGGTTGCACATGCACAGAACGGGTGGTTGCCGAGGGTGCGCAGAACAAAGGTTGCGCGCGCCGAACTGAGGTTACGCATGCTCAGAAGGGGGGAATTGCCGTTTTGCGCAATGCGCACACGCCGACAATTGCCGGTTCCGCTTTCCAGCTATTTTCGCTTTGCGGTGAGCCCATAGAACGGATCCCGCCACATGCCTGGGGCCCTTCTGTACCTACAAGGTCTGTGCTTTAGATTGCCCAAGTGGGACTTCTTCATACAGCATCAGCTGTTTATATACACTCTCGTCAGTCTAACAGGAGAGCTTGCTGCAAACTTATTTCTAACTGTTGGATGACTATTTTTTGTGTGACCTTGGTGAAAAGATGATGTCGGAGGCAAAACCAGAAAAACTAAACATTCCTTGAATCATAGTTGGTCATTAATTCTATCATAAATTGAGTTGAAGAAACCATACCATATACTGGATACTGTATTTTTGTACAAATGGCTGCAATGGGAGTGGTTTTGTAAATATTTTATTTATAGTTACAATTTTTCCCATTTACAGTACATTTTGTGAAAGAGGATCTTACTGCAAAAAATCTACTTTTAAAACGACAAGCCAAGTGTGCAATTTTTGAGATTTATTTTAACTTTTTAGAATAGAATTGAAGCAGGGTAGTCTCTGGAGCTGAGCCCCATTAATTTAAGCTCCGGGGACCAACTGCATCCAGTGATACCTCCATAGGGGGTGCCAGTAGCTGCTCCGCTGGGCTTGCAGGGATCACGCAATGCCCGCTGCTCAAAGCTCCCACAGGCTATGGGCCAATAGGAAGCCATGACATCATCCATTGCAGCTTCCTAATGTTTCATGTGACATGATAGATGCCACACCCCATATAGAGGTAAGTATATCTGGAAGCAGGGGTCCCCGGGGGTATTCTTAATGGAGTGCAGCTCCGAAGACCCCTGCTTCAATTTTATGTAAAAAAATATTTTTAAAAATTGCATTAAAAAAAATCACCATCTTCGATTTGCTCTTTTTAAAGAGCTAGAAGCACTCTGAACTCTAAATTCCATGTATCTTCCTGCACAACCCCCAATTGGTCGCTTGTGTAGCAAGCACATGGTCATGAGTTGCCGCCTGATATTGGGCCATTGCGTTCACAGTTCTGTCAGCCACAGATGTAGTCTCCCCTCGAAAAAAAGAATGATGAGCAGTGGACATCAAAAAGTCACCAGCGTTCCGGCACTTGTGAAGTCCAACAGATGTCATTAGTGCCACCATAAAGGTGTAATTGGGTTGGTGAATGATGATTGACTGCATAAGCTGTCATCTAACTAAAGATTTTGAGAACCGTGTCAGCCAGTGCTGGTCTCAACATGAAATGAGAGATTGCAAAGATTGAACAGCCTGAATTTCGACCTCGGTTCTATCACTCGTTTAGAAAGTATTCTCCAGCACATAATGCACAAAACTATTCAGGGTCGTAATATTTTGTTTTTCCTTGTTTCATATACTTAACACAAATGTGTCAGTTAGGGAAGTTTACTACTGTACACGTCAATCCGGGCATTTCAACACTGGTAAAAGGGGAGAGAATAGACAGAGCCTTATGAAAGATTTGATCATTTTCCATTGACTCCTACGTCTTCATAAATCCAGAAGCAGAGCAGAGTGTATTGATACACTAACAGACGCACATTCATAATGCTTGTCTAAGCACCAATTTAGAAACTAAACAGTTTTTCACTGTTGATACCTGGAGGGATATATAAATATCTATATCTATATATATATATAATCAAAAAATAAATAGATGATACCGTTCTGTGGCTAACGAAATGCTTTTATTTGTGCGAGCTTTCGAGATACACTGATCTCTTCTTCCGGCGATGTTACAATGATATATTGGAAAAAAGAAAAGAAAAAGCGCCCGATCCTTCTATAAAATCAGTGATAAAAGGTTTAATTCGCCAAGTAACGACAATTGCCAACTCACACTTTCTCAATAAGTTAAAAGCATATTATGGGACCAGCCCATGCACCAAGCCGACGTCACACTGTCATAGTTCTCCTCCGTCTGCAAGCGGCTGTAAACTCAGTAAATGGATGTAGATGTTGATGCTGCTGCCGCTCCAAACTCTCTCTGTGGACCCGGAAGGAATTCCTCGATCGTAGCCTGTACACGAGTTCTCCACAGTCAGAGAGCCGAGAGATCCGGAATTGACGTCCTAGTTCTGGTGTCTGAGCTGCTCGACCACCGTAGATGCCTCTACCACGTGACCCTACGCGTTTCTTCCGTCTCAGCGGATTTCATATAAAAAATTAGTCTATACCGTTCTGTGGCTAACAAATGCTTTTATTTGTGCGAGCTTTCGAGATACAGTGATCGCTTCTTCGGGCGATATTACAATTGATTAAGCCAAGAAATTTACTTTCAAACAGGACAGCTAGGAATGTTATCTCTGTGCGTGAAGCCTAACCCTCCCCCTGTGCAGTATGTGATTTATGACTTAAGGTGTTAATGTCTGATCCCTGAATGTTTGTGATGTAAGAGTAAGCGTGTATGTGTGTGTGCGTATGTGTATGTTTGTAAATCTTAATTTATAAAGCGCCCACAGTGTAAACAGCGCTTTACAAAAGGTGTATGTAGAGTGGGAGTGTATAATAATGGTGTGGGTAGGTGCTGAAATGTAAGAGGGTGTTGCATTTCTGTGCATGTGTGTGTGTATTATGTGGTCCCTATTGGTATAAAGGGATAGAATTACATTGTACATTTCTATGTGTAAGAGGCAGGTATGTGTGCATTCATACAGCGCCGTATTCATAGACATGGGCCTTAGCACTCATGGGAAGAAAGCTCTCTTGTGTAGTGGCTCATGAAGCTGCGGTCACGGTTTAGGCCACCGGTGCGTGTCCCAAATGGCTGCATGAGTATAAATTTATGAAACTATCTCACTATCGATGTTCTGAAATTACCTTTAAGTATGGCCACTTTGAGTTTGTTCATCTTATGGCCAGAGTCAGAGAAATGTTCGCCAACAGGACTGTCTCTTGTTCCGCGTGTGATGCTGTGGCGATGCAGATTTATTCTCTTGTTTAGCCCGTGTCCCGTCTCACATATGTAGAAGCAGCCCCCTGGGCATTTCATGCACATAAGGTACATGACATTGCTGGAGGGACAGGTGAACCTTCCATTGATTTTGTACTCCAGATTCCTATGTGGTATTTGTATTGTGCCTGCTTTGTGGAGCATTGAACAGGTCTTGCGTCCTGGCATGGTCTTATCTCGCATTATTGTATTGTTGAATACTTTACTTCTCACCATAATTTCCTTGAGGTTGTCTGGATGTAATAAGGGTGTTTCAGGGAAGACATGTTGCAGTCTTGTGTCTTCCTGGAGAATGGGTTGTAGTTCCCTGGCGATCTTGCATAGGGCTTCTAGGTGTGGGTTATATGTGACCATCAAAGGGTACCATGTCGCTTCTCTCTTTCTGTCTGTATTCAAGGAGATCCCTTCTTGGTATTCTCGTGGCTTTGTGGATTTGTTGGTCTACAATTCTGTGGTTGTATCCACAGTTTATGAAATCCGATCTCAAGGCTGTATTCCCATGTATTGCTTTAATAAATCATATATTTTTTTAATCTTAAATGCATTATTAACAATTTGATGACAATAACTTGTAATTCCATTCTTTCTTTATATTTTTCTTCAAGAATGCGGAGACACCTTACAGGATTCAAGTGGGAATTTTTCTGCTCCTGGTTATCCGAATGGTTATCCATCTTACATACACTGTATTTGGAGAATATCTGTTACACCAGGAGAGAAGGTAACGATTAAACTCACTTAAACTGAGATTAAAATGTAATTTCTGGTAACATGAGTTTAATATGCCCCCATTTTGTTTTCCCAAACTGCACAAAAAAAAAAAAAATCATGCAGCTTGGTTTAAAAATAAAATAAGTGTGTGTACTGTATATTATATTTCATATACATATAAATACAGCGGAACCACAGCATTCCCTTACCAGAATTTGTGTCCAGGAGAAACAATATGGCCACTCGGCTAACATAAAGCCAAAACATTGTAAAATGACATTGTAGCTTCTGATTGGGTGACTCTGCAGCCATCTTTGTTTTTCCAAGTACTGGCAAAAGTATATATAAAAAAATTTGGGAAGTCCCCGATGAGTTCTGTGATTCTGCTCTGGAGTGGCCCGTTGTTTATAAAAGGTTTTAAAAAATATATATATATTTCTCCTGGCTGTTGGAAATGCTTCTACAGACTGATAACAAGCTGTTGGGTAAATCAAATTCATTTATTCGGCTGTTTTTCTGACTGCAGGCCCAGTCTGCAAGCTTTCATATACAGGTTTTTTCATTTAATCATTTTGCTCTATATTTACAATTTAAAAATTAACTTGCTGAGTGATCTGGCATATTTACTGAAATGTGTTATTTTTTTTTTTTTTTTTTTTTACTTTTAAAAGATCACTTAAACTGAAAATATGTAAGAATATTATCCAATTTTGCTTGACTATCTATTTTGGAAAACTGGTATTGAAATTTCGTGTTAAAATCGTGAACATTTCTATTGAAATTTCATGTAAAAGTTGCTCAAATGTAACCCTATTTATAGTTCCCATTAGCCAATTTTCCCAATGTAAAAAGAAGAATGGCGGGTTTATTTATTTGAATTTTTTTTTTTACTTCAGTCATTTTGCATAAGTTTGAAAATGCTGTTTTTGCAGCGATAAATGTGTCCATCTCTAATATCAGAATCCTCTGCTGAGTTCTAACCGCGTGTATTTATTATGGACATTCTATCTGATGACACTGATAACTTTAATTCTTGGTTGATGCATTTCATGCTCTATGCCAGAAAAAGGGATTTCTGAATCCGGTCTCAGTTTTGCAGTTCGGAAATTCAGGGTGCGCGCACCTTTCCGTCAGCCTAACTGATACTTACATAGTAATGTTTTTTTTTTATAGAGGGAGACGGAACACGATCAGCTATTAAAAGTATTTATACGTTGGTCTATCTTTCTGAAGTGTTGCTAAGAATGATGAAAACATCTAGTGTAGTGACTTTCACATAAACATCAAAGTCAAAGACTGAGCCACTCATTGAGCCACATGTGCTGAAGCAGGGGTATCCTTAAAACCTGACCCGATAGTGGCCCTTGAGGACTGGAGTTGGCTACTCCTGCTGTACACTATAGTTATAATTTGTGATATTTTATCAGCGAAGCCTTGTACAATATATAACCCTATATGTAAGTTTTTATGTGTTATTATACCCTATGTGTAATATATTTATCTTAACCCTTGGTGCGCTTCTGTGTTTATTTTCTAATATATAATGTATTCTTTGGGATTAGTGCATCAGTTCAGCGTTTATATCACTGCTGGTCTAATTAGAAGTAGCAAACCGCACTTCTCATTAAACATTCTCTAACATTTTTAACAAGCTTGCTATCTACATGGATTCTGACCTTTCTGTTGATTTTCTCTGGCAAAGTAGATCTGTTTGTATTTCTCAGGTGTGCAGTATTAAATGGCTCCTGTGTTCTGTAATAGGAAAGGGTGCTTTGCTACTAATGAGGGCTGGAGCAATCCATCTCCTTTCTAATAACCTACATGTGTACTCGTTGTTTAGATCATTCTAAATTTCACTGCAATGGACCTGTTTAAAAGTAGATTGTGCTGGTACGATTATATTGAGATCCGAGATGGCTACTGGAGAAAGGCATCCTTACTAGGTAAATATCTGCGGACAAACCGTATCAAAATCTACATCCAGCAACACTGAAGTTTAGAGAGAAAACAAATCGGTCTACTCCTATCGGTAAGGTAAATGGGAGCAGCAAAAGTAGATCATGCTCGATCCTGGCAGTGTCAGACTGACAGAGGGGGGCGGAAAACATGGTGGTCTGTATCTGATACCAGGTTAACAAAGACATATCGTCGTCGTAGAGGTAAAACATTTTTGATCTTTTTTTAATGAAAATAGAAAACAATTCCAAGGACTCATTAAAGGAGCAATCCAAGCAAAATCCTACATGTATTTATTTTACTTAATAAATCCGTTCTATAGTATTAGATAATACTTACTATTTCTTTTATTTTTATTCCACTCTTAATGGCATTTTTAATGAGTTTTAATATAATGAGCATCCTTTGAGTTCTATTGAAAGGTTTTTAACACCTCCCCAGCAGCGCAAGATCTTTGTAACACTTTGCTGTTTGGGATAATTTGTTGCCAATATTCCCAGAAGTTTGAGCTGCAAATTAACAATAGATAATGTTACCTTAGTAATATAAGAATACATTGTAGCCGCTGAGTTACACTAACAGAAAGATTGTTTTGAAATGGGAAGGTATTCATTTAAAACAGCCGTCCAAGCGTTTTTTCCCCTCATTCAATATATGCATCAATACAATCTGCACACTGACAAGTGATTAGCTAACTTGCCAATCTATCCGTTCTCCTGTAATCGATCGGCAAAGATTTGGCTCGGGGGTTCATTAAATCACTGGCACTGCTGCAGAAGAGTACCCAAAATGCTAAGTTTTGTGTGGAAGGTCATGTGACCAGGCAGGCACTAGATACAATTGGTGCACTACTAGAGAGTGGGTAAAAGGGATGTGCCAGAGCCTGTCTCAGAAGAGGAAGGGGACGTGACTTTGTAAACGGTTGCTATTAAAACAAAAATGCTTGTTACATTAGAATACATCAAACAAAAAAATTAAATGCTAGAAGTATTTTCTCAGTACAAAACTGATTTATTTAAATAAAAAAACACATGTAGGATACTGCTTGAACTGCAGCTTCAATGAACCCCGTGAAGCAGGATTTTGCTGATTGACCATGGGAGAACGGATCGATTAGCAGCGCAGTGATTCGTATATTTCATAAAAGGTAATCAAAGACTACATATATTAAAACAAAAAACACTTTTTGTGTGGGTTTTTTTTTTATAATGCTTGGATTGCCTCTTTAAAGACATCTAGTCTTCAGAATTTGTCATATGAAAATACCTTCCTTTTTAAACAGAGAATTTTTCCTGTCACAAAGAACATGTCATTTACCTTTTCCTCAATACTCAAAGAATGTAGTTTATGATGTTTACCTCTACAATGACGATACATAAAGCAGGCATAAACTGATAGAGGTCCATGTTAAAATGGACACAGTAAACGGTGACCCTGTGTACTCCTTTGCATGTCATTACCCAGAATCCTTTGCTGCAGTAAAAGCACTGTACGCTAAGAGATAATGGTGAAAATCAGGGTTGCAGACCTGTCTGTGACGTGAGAATATGTTCACACGTGATGGTTTTATTTGATATGTAAAGCAGTACACTGGTTCTGGTTATTGTTTTCTTAAACTTTACTGGAACTCCAGGAGCATGACTGTGGCTAAGCTTTCCTTTGTAGTATTTTAGGGCTCTTTTTAAAGGTGGATGTTGGCAGACAAACCTATGAATTATAGCAACATCAGTATAATGCACCAGTGGATACAAGTGCCTTCCATTCTCTGGCTGCAGTATATTTTCCAAAAACGTCACTTTTTTTTCTTGTCTAAATAGAACATGTTCTAAATCGAAGATTTTCTGTGTTTACTTGAACGTCATACCTATAGGGTATCACTAAGGGGGATATTACTCTGACAAACCCCACTGACATTGCAAATGCATTCAATGATTACTTTGTGGGGTGTGCCACTAACTTATTTAGCGAAACGCAGCACAAACCCCAAACATGAATCTCATCCTGGGAGTATCCCTACAGTCCCACCCCCTCCCAACACTGCCCACAATTTTCAATTTAGCCCAGTATCTGAAGAGGAGATTACACAAGCGCTCCTCAAACTAAAACTAAGCAGCCAATGTGGACCCGACTTACTACAATCTAGGTTCCTACGACTTGGTGCCCCAGCCATTGCCAAACCAATTGCGTCCATAGTCAACTCTATCCTGTCTGCAGGCCATATCCCTAAGACCTGGAAAACTGCCAGAGTTGTCCCAATCTTCAAAAGTGGGGAAAAAAACACTGTCTCAAACTACAGGCCAATCTCACTTCTCCCAATTCTATCCAAAGTTATGGAAAAATGTATCCACTCCCAATTAAGCGATTTCTACACCAAGACAAATTTCCCTAGCCAATTCCAGTCTGGGTTTCGTCCCAAGCACTCCACCGTAACTACCCTGCTAAAAGTTTGCAATGAAATCCAGTGTGGAATGGAACGGGGACAACTCACTGGTACAGTATTACTAGATTTTGCAAAGGCTTTTGACACAGTTGATCATGTTATCCTGCTTAACAAACTCCAGAGCTCTGGAATAGGGAAGCATGCTTTAAACTGGTTTCAGTCCTACCTATCAGGAAGATCCCAACATGTGTCCATCTCAGGCTCTAACTGCAACCCCCTGGATATCACCTGTGGTGTCCCGCAAGGCTCTGTTCTGGGGCCCCTACTCTTCTCAGTGTTCATTAATGATCTTCCCACAGCTTGTAAGGAAGCCTCAATACACATGTATGCAGATGACACAATCCTATATGCACACAGCCATAACCTCTCTGACCTTCAACACATACTTCAGTCTGACTTTTTGAGACTCGAAAACTGGATTTCCCAAAACAAACTGTTTTTAAACACTGACAAGACTGTAACAATGGTATTTGGGACCAAGACTAAATTTGTAAAGCTTCCAGTGACTGAGCTCCTGATTAGAACCAACGCTAACACCACCCTAACACCTGTCACTAGTTTTAAATACCTGGGCTTATGGTTTGACTCCCACTTAACATTCGGGATGCACATTGATACCCTGACAACCAAGACCTATACCAAACTAGGGGTACTTTACAGGAACAAATCCTCCCTAAGTCTCCTGGTCAGAAAGCGTATTGCACAGCAGATGCTAATGCCAATTATTGACTATGGAGACATAGTATATTGCTCGGCTCCTCAAACCCACCTTAGCAAACTTGACACCCTCTACAATTCAATTTGTCGTTTTGTTCTGCAATGCAACTACAACACACATCACTGCGAAATGCTCAAAGAACTAGATTGGTCATCACTAGAGTCTAGGCGCAAAGTTCCCCTTCCTGTCTCACCCTCAAATACTTTCTGGGCAAGCTACCCAGCTACCTGAACAAGCTCCTCACCCCTACCACATGCAGCACTTATCATCTGAGATCAGACTCCAAAAGACTACAGGCATACCCCGCTTTAAGGACACTCACTTTAAGTACACTCGCGAGTAAGTACATTTCGCTCAATAGGCAAACAGCAGCTCGCGCATGCGCCTGTCAGCACGTTCTGAACAGCAATATTGACTCCCTACCTGTACCAAAACTGTGCGCAAGCGGGGAGACTATAGAGCCTGTTACACATGTGTTATTTACATCAGTTATGCACGTATATGACAATTGTAGTACAGTACGTGCATCAAAAGTGAGAAAAAGGTAGTGCTTCACTTTAAGTACATTTTCACTTTACATACATGCTCCGGTCCCATTGCGTACGTTAATGCGGGGTATGCCTGTATTCATGGTCCCAAGGCTCAACAAAGTATCCGGACGTTCCTCCTTCTCCTTCCGTGCACCCCAAAACTGGAACAACCTACCAGAGACTCTCATATCCACCACCAGCTTAAGTTCTTTCAAATCTAAGGCTGTCTCACACTTTAATCTGGTCTGTAACTGTTTCATACGCTCATAATATATATTTTCTTTAACTGTGCATGCAATGTCTTGTATATAATGTATACCTTGTTCATTTACGTAACTGTACTTGTAACCATGTATTATTTGTTTTACTCTGTGCCCAGGACATACTTGAAAACGAGAGGTAACTCTCAATGTATTACTTCCTGGTAAAATATTTTATAAATAAATAAATAAATAAATAAATATAGTTCAGGGGTGGCCAATTCCAGTCCTCAAGGGCCACCAACAGGTCAAGTTTTCAGGATATCCCTGCTTCAGCACTGGTGGCTCAATCAGTGGCGCAGTCATTATGAGCCACCTGTGCTGAAGCAGGGATATCCCAAAAACCTGATCTGTTGATGACCCGTGAGGACTGGAGTTGGCCACCCCTGAACTATAGGTATTAACATTATCAATTATATATATTGGGGTTACCTACTGAAATAGATGGTTACTGTAAGTATGATGTATAGTAAATTCACTAATGGATACTTGAATCATTGTAGAATATTTGCAGATTACAAATACTTTTATAAAATAGCATTTTCTTGTACTCCATTGAATGAATACATTTTTTATCCATCCCTTTTTTTAGGCCGGTTATGTGGTGATAAAATTCCTGAGCCAATAATCTCCACTGACAGTAAGCTATGGATTGAATTCCGAAGCAGCAGTAACATCCTGGGTAAAGGATTCTTTGCAGGATACGAAGGTAGGTACAAACTTTGTTTTCGTTTAGGACTGTATCAATGAAATATCTTCTGAGCACCCTGCTCCAACATGCAGGGCCTTTAACAGGGGGGCACACCTGGGACATCCGATGGCCCTAGGTAAGCCCACTATGTTCCCTGACCCAGTATCTTCATCCCCCCCACCCCTCTCCCAAGGTCCAGTACCACCTTTTACCCCCATTCCTTGGCCCAGCAACCCTACATCTGCCCTCCCAAGCCAGTACCCATTTATACCCCTTCCCCAGGCCAGTAACCCCATACATACCCAGTACCCTCTTATAACACCCTCCTCAGGCCCCCCCCCCCAGGACCTCCTTATACCCTTCCTCCTCAGAACCTCCTGATATCCCCACCTGACCCATTACCTCCTAATAGCTCCCCCCGGTCCATTACCTTCTTATAACCCCCCCACCCCCAGACCCATTACCTTCATATATCTCCCCCCCGACCCATTACCTTCATATATTCCCCCCAACCGATTACATTCATATATCCCCTCTGACCCATTACCTTTATATATCCCCCCCACCTCCATATAATCCCCACTCAGGTCCATTACCTCCTTGCACCTCCCCCCCAGGGCCATTGGGACCTTATAACTCCCCACCCCAGGTCCATAACCCCTTTATACCCAACCCTCAAGGTTCATTACCTTTTGATAAGCACCCCCCCTCTGTGCATTACCTTTTTATAATGCCCCCCCAAATCCATTACCTCTGTATAATCCTTGCAGGTCCATTACCTCCTCATAATCCCCACTCCAGGTTCATTACCTCTTTATAATCCCCCCTCCCAAGGACCTCCTTATAACCCCCCTCCCCCAGGTCCATTACCTGTTTATAATATCCCCTCCTCTGTGCATTACGGCTTTGTAATGCCCCCCCAAATCCGTTACCTCCGTATAATCCCCGCCCTGCTGCACATACCCACCCCTACCAGTGCATGGGGTGGGGGGAGGGGCCCTGCTTCATATGTTTGTCCTGGGCCCAACGATGTGGATAAGAACATTGGCAGAGAGGCAGGATAATTACAAACAATTGTGATAGGGTGTGAGAACCCCCATATCCACATTAAGTCCTCTTGTTTTGGTGTCAAAGAGTATTATCATTTTGAGTTCAAATATTTTCCGTTCTTGGGTGCGTTTAAACATTCCATTGAGGATTTCGATTTTTAAATCATTTATGGAATTAACTGGTTGTGAGAAGTGATGTCCCACTGGTGAGCAATATCTTCCTTCTTCATGATGTTGTATAGAGTGCCTGTGCATATTCATTCTGTTTTTGACTTTTAAATTGTTAGGCCAAATAAAAAAGGTATCACCTAATACTGAAGTACTCATTTATTCTGCAAATGGACTAACACGGCTATTTCCAACTAACCGAGATACTTACCGGTGAAGTTACCAGTGTTACTTCCTGGTTTCTCCAGGGGATTCAATCGGCTGTCGAAGGCTTCCTATTGGTCCGTGGGAACCCCACGTTTTGGTGCCCATTTTGTTTCCCCTGGGGGTAGATTTAAGATGGGTAACTTGACTATTCAGTATCTCGGGAACCAGGTCATCCCGGAGCTGAAAAAATAATGCGGTTCAGTGCAAACTCCTGATCTTATCTTATAATTATATACATTTCATAATTCTCCTACACGTGAGACCTAATACTCTTGGTGATTCTTTATTTTATTGAGCTATTTGTGGAGGAGAAATCAAGAAGGATTTAGGACAGATTCAATCTCCCAATTACCCTGATGACTACAGGCCTTCTAAAGAGTGCATCTGGAAAATTACAGTTGCAGAAGGATTTCTTGTTGGCCTTTCTTTCCAAGCATTTGAGGTAACATACTTCAAAAATGTTTTGTAAAATATACTTTAACTTGTAGTCAATAAGTGAAGTTTTTATGTGTGCGCATTCTCTGAGATGGTATTGTATATTTTTTACACTGTACTTTGTGCATACTGCCATTTGGTGATGAGGACAACTAAGAATGACCATTTCCTGTTTATTCATTGAGAGCAAGAAAATGGGAATTAACAATTTAAGTGTATAATTCAGTGTGTTATGCTCACCCCATAGATGGTAATATAGTAATTTCAAATCTTAGTGTCTATGGGAATGCTGTTAGTCTAAAGGAGAAGAGAAAACTGTACCAATACACATCCCTCTAGACACCCAACTTTCCTTTGTTTAATTCTACTTTAAACCTGCAATATAATTAACTATTTCTGATCTTTCTATTCAACATGCCGCATAAAGCCTGCAATACAATATCATGAATCTTTTTCCTATTTCTTAAGTCAAAAGAGGGGATCTTTGGTTACAAAATGTGGGCAAACCATGATGAGCGTGCCCATCTCACCAAGGCAATCCCAAAGGGTAGGTCCAACCCTAACACATATTTATCTTGTCTAACGTAGAGTTGTGCGAACGTGCCGAGGTTCGCTTAGCCATGGTTTCACTCAAACTTTTCAAAGAGTTTGTAATTTCATGAACAATTCCCTAGAACTTTATTGGCCAACATATTCTAATAATTTTGCTGGAACTAGTAACATTGACTCAAACTTATCTAAAAGTTGTAGCAAAATTGGTGAATTTCACAAGCGAAACTATATTCAAGCAACATCCAGACATAATCAAACATGAGTCTGAATAAAATGGGCACTGAGGTCTTAGTCCTAAACAGTCTATTTTATACCCTAAGCAAGGAGGCGTGAATGCATAATTTCACAATGTCATGATGTCTTACAACGCTGGACGTTTTTACTTGCTGAACGGCATTTAAATAGTTACTTTTTATATATTCTAGCAGTCTAAACAAAAATCAAAAGCTAGGATACATGACAGACTCTTCCCCCTCCCAAGGCCTACAGCTTGTATATTTCCCGTTTACCCCTACACTGGGGAATGAATAGATAAGGAAACTAGGCGGCCAGGGAGAGACAGTTAGTGAGAACAAAGAAACAGCAGTCTATGCAATTTATGAGGTGAAGTAAAGTTAAGGGAACCCAACATACATCCTTTTAATCACATACAAAGTTAATTTCTACCCACAATCCACTTCTTCAGAAAAGACGATCTCTTACCCACAACCCACTGCTATAGTAAGGCCTGAGGTTTTATTCCACTTTTGCAAACTTGGGCATAAAGTTTGCACATCTCTACTCATGAGCTGAACTTCCCCTGCTTCTCTCTTTCATAGTTATGGGGCAGAATGCTCATACTTCCCCAGTATAAAAGAGATTAGTGCATCACCTGTGAGTAGATGGGTGTGGATCTACAGTTGTGGGAGTGGAGGGGGAGAGGGATTTTAACTTTTGCTGCTAATGAAAAATAGAATAAAGAAAATGGTTACTCTACCAGAGCGTGAACTGCAGTAAATTGTTAGAAAACACTAAATCCCAAATCTATTCCCATACTGGACAACCGCACACTACTTCTTCACCCTAACATGTTTTCAGTTGCTCAATGTTTGTAATGGTCAGTTTTAAGTCAATTGACTCATGTTCAATTTGGCGTCAAAATAACTTTTCTGTGCTGGAGATTATTTTTATCCCATGCATGTGAACTGAGCTGTACTTCTCCAGCACTGAAAGTTGGCTTCACAGCATGTTTAAAAAAAAAAAAAAATTAATAAAAAAAAAAATAATTAAAAAAAAATCTTTTTTTGTTGTTGAACGTAGATTGAAAGACATGACAATTGTGCGTATGACTACCTTGAAATCCGCGATGGCTCTACAGAAGACAGTGCCTTGATTGGCCATTTCTGTGGATTTGAAAAGCCAGAAGATATTAAATCTACCTCAAATAAACTGTGGATGAAATTTGTTTCAGATGGATCTATCAACAAAGCAGGATTTGCTGCCAATTTCTTTAAAGGTACTTATGTTGTCAATTACAATTTTAGTTTTGTGTACTTGAAAATATCGTTTTTCGATGTGAGAATAAAATCAATGAGGAATGATCACTGTCACGGGAGACGAGGACTATTACCAGGGATCAACTCGCCAGACAGAAACACAAGAGTTTATAAAATTAATTTATTGGAAAAAAGTTAACCACAACTATACATATAAACAGACAACACATACACAACCGGGGGAAACTGGGGATACCCTGCGGAACTATTTGTAGGGATTTCCCCTGTCCTTCCCTGCAGTGACCTCTGGAACAGGACTCCAGGCCTGGCACCAGCACTGGAGTTGACACTACAGCTTCTCTCAGTTACAGCAACAACTTCTGCAACTCATGGCTAGCTTCAGTCTAAATAGGGGTCTCCCTCTCCACATTCTTATACACTAACCGGCAACATTGCAACATTCAGGAACAGGTGCGGTCAACGTGCCCAGCCCCTGATTGGTGGGTTGAAATTAAACATAACATTAGTTACATAAACATGCTAAGGGGAAAGGTCGCAGCCAGGCTTTGCAACATTTCTCCTGCAAACAAAATTAACCCCTGGTCCCTGAGGTGCTTGGAACCAGGTTAAGACATAATACCTTATACATACACATAACATAATACCAGTGTATTATTGACTGGAAGGGGTAATGGAGGCTTGACTTTTATTAACAGCATCCATATTTACCCCTACCGTCACAATCATAAATTGCCAGTGACACGGTAGTCTAGGACCTTTTCATTTACAAGATGAAATGTAGTCATTCGTTCTTGCCTGCTAGAAAATTGACAGCTTTATGCTCTGATTGCATGACAACGATCAAGATATTACTCCCTTTTGAAACTCTGGTTTCAGAATTATGTATCCCTTATACACGCTGGTCTTTCCATCCATTTGCATGTCCACTGTTTTAGATGAAAAATACTGTAGGTTATGTGCACTCCAGAAAGCTGTACAATTAAAATATAAAACCAATAGTAGTTCATGTCCCAACCATTTAATGTTACTGGCAGTAATTCAATAACACAAACAACAATTTAATCCATGAAATCAGTGGTAGGGAGAAAGCTGCTGGAATCCTAAGCGATGAATATTGATTGTATAAATAAATTACGTGGTACAAAATAGTATACCCTCTCCTAGTTGGTATTCCAGTTGTATTCATTATACTTTTATCATCGCTTGCACCAAGTTGCTGGTAGAAATCACAAAAACGTTCAGAACTCTGTTAAGCTACAAAGTAAAATACTGTAGCCCAGCCAAAAACATTTTCAATGGAAGAAAAAAGGAGCTGAGGTCTTGTAGTGCAGAACGCGTTTCATGGTGTTACAGATCGCGAACGCTCGTGAAGGGTTTATTGACAAAATTCACTATCTACACACATCCTTCTAAACTAGTTCATCGGATGAGCAAAGGAATTCCATTGTTTGAGCGGTCGCTGGATTACAAAGTGTTAGAAGGTGCTTGTCCTCGTGAATAGTGTATTTTGAAAATGTGTGTATAAACCAGATATAATTCTAATCATAGGAAAATAGGCTGTGTAAGTATTATTTGCAAAACTGTTTACCTCAGGGGTTTTTTATGCCAAGTCTAGAAAACACTCAAAGTTATGGTGCATAAAGGTAATTTAATACATACATACAAATAATAATGAAGTCATAAGAACTTTCTTTTAGTTCTTATTCTGGTGTATTGTACAAGCTTCTGAATATAATGTTTAGTCAGAAGTAGCTGAGAAATGTTCTGTAATTTAAATGGAATAAAATGATGTCCTATACAAGTCCCCAAATGTTTGAAGACAATCAGCCTTGCTCTGTAAGCAAAAACATGGTGTGTTTGGCTGAACTGGGCAACTATGCACTGTGGACATTTTCCTCCGTCAGATATGCTGGGCTAAAGCGTTTAATATGGAGTCAAAAAGCAATTATATGACATTGCAATATTGCTGACTCTCTTCTTTCTGAAAAGAGATGGATGAATGTTCCAGGCCTGATAACGGTGGATGTGCCCAGCGCTGCGTTAACACTTTGGGGAGTTATAAATGTGTCTGTGAGCCCGGATTTGAGTTGACTGCAGATAAGAAAAACTGTGAAGGTAAGTGGATTTTTGTTTTTTTTATTTAACAATTTGCAAATAAACACTGACTAATATTAACACACAGACATAGAAGTTGAAAGCATTTAAGAACCAATTGTCCAAATCTACCCATTTACCATTTTTACTCTAAACTTTTAAACATTAATTGATATTCTACCTTCCCTAAATGTTCACCATTCCCTCTGTGCCTGTTCCAAGCTTTTCTAGAATCTTACTGTCACTGGGAGACTGTTCCAAGCATCAACTACTTTTCTGATGCAGAGGCACCTTCTCATGTTTTCTGTGCCTATACATTTAATGTTTGATACCTCCAAAATTGCTTCTATGCATCACTTTGAAGTAGTTGCAAGTCTCTGCTATGTGACCAAACGTCATTTATTTTTTATGAGTATATATGTTGTGGTCCTTAAATCCGTCATCATAGGGCATGGGTGGGCAACCCCAGTCTTCAAGGGCCACCAACAGGTCAGATTTTCAGGATATCCCTGCGTCAGCACAGGTGATTGAGCCACCTGTGCTGAAGCCGGGATATCCTGAAAACCTGACCTGTTGGTGGCCCTTGAGGCCTAGAGTTGCCCATCCCTGTCATAGGGGTAAACACTCAACCATATAACTTGCTCTCCTTTGGACCATCTCAAACCTGCCTACTGTATGTCCTTCAGGACTCCTGCAGAATTCAAGCCAGTACTCCAAATAAAGTCTTCCCAATCATTTGTAATGTGATAACCTCACTTTGTATTGGTCATACAGCTCCATGTGTAATCTAATATCCTACCAGCCCTCTCCACTGCTTTTTTACATTGCTTTGCATTTTAGGCCACTACATACAGTAGAATGACCCTGTGTTACCTTTCCAGTTTGGTTGTTGATAATATCTTACCTTATGAATCAGGTATTATTGCAAAATTTAGAAATAGATTACAGTGACTACACTTGACCACACATTTTTTTCCAATGTCAACCTCTTTTATGATGGTCCTGCCGTGCGGTGTTTTTTTTTTATGTGCCACTGGCCTCTTTAGCACCATAAGACTAAAGATGAAGATGCAACCTGGTAAAACATTTGCTGTAGCATTTGGTCCGCTTGGCGATACTCGCAATAAACAAAGTGGCCAAGTTTGTATTTTTTTTTTTTTTTGCTTTAATGTAAGTATTCAGACCTGTCAAATCTCACTGATTTTCAGCATGCCTCACTGATCTGGAGTCAGTCACATGTAATTGGTTTGATAAACTTCAATTGAATCCCACCAATAAAATCAGCTTTTTTTCTATTGAAATGCCATTTTTTTATTCCGGCACCCCAAATCTCACTGACTGTGGTTGATATCGCCAAGCCTTAGGCACCATATTTATTAAGCAGTACTAAGCCAAAGGACACGCAATGGCCCACTCAAGTGAATGGGCCATGAGGTGTTTTATGAAGTTTCCTATGGCCCTATGTATCTACAGTACAATTCTTGAGTCAAACCCTTACCACTTCTCTTCTTTAGCTGCATGCGGAGGTTTCATTACAAAGTTGAACGGTACTATAACAAGTCCTGGCTGGCCTAAGGAATACCCAACTAATAAAAACTGTGTCTGGCAAGTGGTAGCACCAGCACAATACAGAATATCACTACAGTTTGAAGTCTTCGAGCTTGAAGGCAATGATGTAAGTGGAGTAGTCCAATATTTGTATTTTATTTAATATTTTATTTCATTTTCAGCTTGAAGTTATAAATAGTAAGGCAATGAACAAATACATAATTCAGCACAAAGTAAATTTTCAAGTTATCCACATTTTTCAAATTAAGCAAGAAAACCCCAATACTGTTCAGGGTGTTGAACAAAAATAATGATTTTAACATGATCTGCAACATACATCAGTGACCTGTTTTATTCCCCATTGTGTAGGGCATACTGTGTTCTGGTATCAGTAATATAATACAAATGAAAAATATCACTTGTGGGCACATTCACATGTTTCAGACCGGCCTGCAACCCTGCTTTTCACCATTATCTCTTGGCATACAGTGCTTCCACTGCAGCAAGGGATTCTGGGAATTTCCATGCAAATGACCACACTGTCACCTTTCACTTATTGTCCTGTTTAACATGGACCCCTATGAGCATATGCCTGCTGCATTACACAGCTTTTCAGCACAGCCTGGGTTAGAGAAGTGCAGAGCCAGAAAACCCACTCGCACTACAATAAAATAATTGACTGATCTAACATCAGGATGCCAATAGTTTGTCAACATTTTAAGAACACAGAAACTTCAAATGACATTCGGCCAAACTACTGTTCTACGTAAATAAAAAGGGGAGCCTTTTTAAAATAAAACCCTTGAAGTGAAGTTGTTGAGCTTGTACTAAAAGTAATGATATTCGTAAATTTGTTAAAAAAAAAAAAACCACACAAAAAAACAGCAGTTCTCCACACACCGTTATATTTTGATCTCAAACACACATAAGAGATTCGATAATGGGCACATAAGCCCTTAACCAAACCCCTCTTCGCTGATACGAAAAGTAAAGAGATTGGTGAACCACTGAAAAGCCCTTTTAATTTCACTTTTTACTGAAATGCATTATAATAAATGAACACATTATAACACAGTTAACAAATAAACTAAAACTATATAATGATGAAGACTGAAAGTAACACCCGGATTAAAAAAACGAGGTAATTGGTGATACCAATGGTGATATTTTAGATCATGAAAATATACATTCCAAGATAAGTGAAACCTTTCCATTGCGTTGTTATTTAGATGACACATTTTACTGTATCTAACTTTTTAGCGAGACCCTTTATTAACTTCCAAGGTTTTTGTACCAAGGTTTGTAAGTACGACTACGTGGAAGTTCGCAGTGGACCACCTTCAGAATCCAAACCTCCCAGAAAGTTTTGTGGGTCAGAAAAACCTGACGTGATCACGTCGCAAAGCAACAGCATACACCTAGAATTCAAATCTGACAACACTGTGTCAAAAAGAGGATTCAAGGTCAACTTTTTTTCTGGTATGTGAAATTTTAAAGGCGCAATCCATGCAATATCCTGAATGTGTGTTTTTTTAAATAAATCAGTTCTGTAGTATTAAATCTAATACATTTTTTTTTTAATTCAACTCTTACAGTCAGTTTGTCATGAGTTTTAATATACTGAGCATTTTTCAGCACACAACTCTAACACATACTCACATGGATGCAGCAGACTTTAGTCACTATACTGTATTGGTTTGTGCATAGAAAGTGAAGTAAAATTACTATTTGTATTTAAGCTTCCATGTTAAGCCAGTTTTATTTCACCACAAATCACAACGTTTAATATTTAGAAATTACAAGCTTTGTGAAGAAACCATGTTACGAGGAATAGTTGATGTGCAAAGAGCAGATTTTAATATTTAGGGTATAGAAGAAGCTGCTAGGCATTTATAGTAAAATTTTCAACTTGGCAGTGGTTAAACAAAAAATATAGTATCTTTTCAATAAAAAAAATATATATTTTATTAAAATGTTATATTTGTAACACATTGCACAAAGGAAGGCTTAAGCAAATAAGACAGCTGGATAAATACATGATAAAATACAAACGAGCATGTATACAATCAAATATTATCTGCGATACAGTAGACATTGATATAAATCTAAAATAGTATAACATACAATATAAATAGTCCAAGCAATGCTTCTTTTCTTTGCAGATAAGGATGAATGTTCCAAAGAGAATGGAGGATGTCAACATGAGTGTATTAATACGTTTGGCAGCTATGTGTGCCAGTGCAAAAATGGATTTATGCTTCATGAAAATGGACATGATTGCAAAGAGGGTAAGATGATGGTATTCTTTCAAACATATCCCATATAGGGCAACAAGTACCAATGGCAGCGACCTGTTTAACTGAGCAAAGAATGATTATAGTGTAATATGATTGCTCAGGAATATTCAGTCACCCCTAAAACAACTGTTATACTTTATTGAAAATGAATATATTCCGCTTTTGTATGGTTGCTGCACTGAATTCAAGCAAATCAGTGCCACGTTTGTCTGTTGTACTAGTATGGCATCCTAATTACTTTGCTTAAAGCTGCTGTTTACATTTTTTTTCCCATTCAATATGTGCATCAATACAATCTGCACACTGACAAGTGATTAGCTAAGTTGACTATCGATCCGTTCTCTTGTAATCAATCGCTGAAGATTGGCTAGGGGGTTCTTTATATCACTGTTACGGCTGCAGAAGATTACCCAAGATGCAAAGTTCTGTGTGGAAGATCATGTGACCTAGCAGGCACTAGATACAATTGGTGCACTACTAGAGAGAGGGTGAAAGGGGTGTGCCAGAACCTGTCTCAGAAGATAAAGGGGTGTGACTTTGTTAATGGTTGCTATAGAAACAAAAATGCTTGTTACATTATAATACATTAAAAATGTCTTTAAAAATTGTAGCATTTTTTTGGGGGAAAAAAGTATTTTCACATAGTACAGAACTGATTTGTTTTAAAAAAAAAACAGACATGCAGGATATTGCTTGAAGTGCAGCTTTAATAAAGCACCAAATAAAAAGAGCAGTTTACCTGTGGCATTGACACTTGACAAACCATTTTATCACCAAAAGACATTGGATCACATTGTAAGAAATACTGTACTTGTTCGTTTAATTATTATTATTTTTTTTAAAGAGCGACAATAAGCTCCAATTAACCCAATAAACATGCCACTGTCCTTCGTACACTTTTGTTGTAGGAGACACTTCCCCTTTAAAATTTGGGTGACTGATACATTTGAAAATAATGGAGGGGGGGGGAGGAGTTGGTTTCTTCTGGCAATCTCTCGTGTGTAATGTCCCAGCAGTTCCCTGCAGACAGTGCCACCCCACCCCTCGCCTTTTGCTGACATAGAGGAAGGCTTTGTGTGCACGAACATTTGATTGATTTGATTCTGATACTTTGTCTGCTGTCTACACCAATCTCGGTTAGACCTGGTGAAGCTTGGTGTCCGTCCCTACTACTTCATATTGCCACTCCTATTTATATCTGTAATCACACTGTAAGAGTGTAAGGAATACTGTACAGGGAGTCTGTAACTACAGGAGAAAGAGGAGTTGAATAAAAAATATTTTGTACACTTTTTAGCATCTAAAAGGATTTAGTTTTGCGTGCCTACAGAAATAACAGCAGCGTAACTGTTAAATATAAAGAAGTCCAGGGCAAACATACAGAGCATGTAACAATTATTTCATTCCGTAAGAATAGAATTCTTGCACGTACTAAACAAAGAATGCACATTAAATATCCGTGCCCTGCATTTCTTTATTATCTGAGAAAGTTCAATATAAAGGAATCCCCTTCACATTGTGCAGTAATTCCAATATGAATCGATTTGATGCATCTAGAGCAGGGATAGCCATTTCCAGTCCTTTAGCAGTTTACAGAATATCCCTGCTTCAGCGCTTCACTGAACCACCTGTGCTGAAGCAGGGATATCCTGCTAACCTGACCTGTTGGTGGCCCTTGAGGACTGGAGTTAGCCAGCCCTGATCTAGATCATTAGAAGCACATTATCACACATTTGGGTTCCGATTTAGCTTGTCCATTTCCCTGTATAAAGCAACAAAATGTTATGGTTATTTTTATTTGCATTAGTAGCACATTATCACACATTTGGGTTCCTATTTAGCTTGTCCAATTCCCTGTGTAACGGGTATTCCACCCCACCCAATCGCATATATAGTGTGGGTGAGTAGAACATGCAGTGTTACCGGTGTGGTGCATTACCTGTTGGCTCGCAGGAGGGCTGAGCTTCCGCCACGGGGAACCTGGGGCAATTATACTAGGGGTAACCACTTACTCAATAGGTGCAGCGCCTCCACCTGCGATGGCTCCCACCAGAGGGGGAAGTGAATCCTCGCAGGACAAACACAATGATCACATACACAATGGGGTATAATAACTAAGGACTTTACTAACATGTAATACGACACATCACATTCATAATATAACCTGTGTCCCTCTCAGGAGGAGACACTAACCATGACGTCTCGCAGGACGATTCCCCAACACTAGGTGATCCCACCCAGTGTCCAAAGAACCCCACCCAATGTCCCGCACTCTTGCAGAGAATCAATGGGTGACTGCGCAGTCACTATTAAGCTAAGGGCCCGGTGGTGCACTTAGAACTGTAGATACCTGCCGAGCACTCCGGTGCTCGGGTCAGCAACGCTTCACAAAGGGTCAGACGCGTGATGAATCCGTCTGATCCTATCCTGGCGATATTCTCTGTGACCCCAACGTGGGTCCGAACTCCTTCACTGGAACCGCAGCATCCGCTGAGTCCCTTTCTAACGATACAGCAACGTGACACACCCTGCACTACAGGCCGTCCCTATAGCACAGCATCCTTAAGTGGCTTAAGGGTCACTCTCCTAGGGCCTTCGGGGTTGCCTATCCTATATAGGTAGGTCTTGTACCCACCCTACTCATAATACGGGCCCTGGGCCATGGATCCCCGGACTGGTTACCGCTATGAACCCCCCCCAGTTGCCTCGTACTACGCGCAACGCCGCCCTGGGCTATGGCTCCCCGGATTGGTTACCGCTATGAAACCCCCCCAGTGGCCTCGCCACTCGCAACACGGACCCTGGGCTATGGCTCCCCGGACTGGTTACCGCTATGAACCCCCCAGCTGTCTCGTGCCACTAATTCACAACAGGACCCTGGGCTATGGCTCCCCGGATTGGTTACCGCTATGAAACCCCCCAGCTGTCCCTATCTTCCCTTCTGTTCCCCAGTTGCTAACTAAAGTAAGTGACAGGTTCCCTATCCTGAGGGCTATCCCTGGCAACACTTACACTACTGGGGGACTCAGGGCTATATTGGGCCAAGGGGGTGCTGGCCTAGTACAGGGAGTCACTCGCTCCTGTACCCTACCTCCTTCCCTTGACTGCTCCTTCCTCAGACTGACAACGTAGCTGCAAGCCCGCCAAATGTATCCACTTGCTCTCCTGGCAGTCCTGCAGCCCTATTGGCTCCTATGAGGCACCTGGTGCCTGTCTCCCTATGCCTCCTGGGAATTGTAGTCCCAAGGCCCTTACTGTAACATTGGGGCCGCGTGCGCGCCTTCCCTGTGCTTACACTAACCCCTAATGGCCGCCGCAATCTCTCCCTACCTCTCGCGCGACTATCTCGGGCCGCCGGGGACTCTCTGCGCATGCGCGAACCGGCGCAACATGGCGGCGCCCTGTGCAAGAGCTGCCGGAGATCTCCTGCACTCCGGCGAGCTCCCTCCTCGGCCCCCACCCTCCTGAATGGCCGTCGGGTCTGCCGCTTGCCGCTGGCAGTACCCGACAGCGTCCGTGACCACGGAGGCGCCCGGGGGGGTCGCAGGGGGAAAAAGATGACCTGGCTACACTCTCCCCCTGGTGAAAAACCCAACGCCCTCGCTTGGGGAACGACATAACATGGTACAATTTTACACACTGAAAAATGGCATGGCATACCCCGTACACTTAACAGATCGACTGCAACATCCTCAAAACATGGCACATTTTCACACAATGCAAAATTACATGGCATATCACACCCACTATTACCCAAGGCCAGCTGAGTATCAGCTGCTTGCTGAGACCATTTGTGGGGTGCCCCTAACTGATCAGATGGGGGTACCTCACTTTTGCGTCCGTGAGCCTCCCCGGGGTGAATCTCTCGGAAAGCACACTCTGGCGTAACAGTCACTGCTTCAGTGCTACTTCCTCCCCCTGGTGGAAGGAATAGCGCAGTGTCCTTCACACCAACCTTTACTTGATCATCCATGGCCTGGAAGCAGCAGGCCAGGCGGCCAGGACCTTTCCCTCGGTCCACTACGTGACGAATGGGCCGCTTCTTCTTGGGCGCAAAGGAGGCAACTTCTACCAGCTCCTTTGCCACATAGTCCTTGTCCCTACATACGTGCTCAGCTTCCACTGAGAAGCGAGAACTGGACACTGTCTCTTTACTCAAAGTCTCTGCTTCACCTGGCAGGGGGTAAAGAGTAGACACCTTACCCCTGCGGTGATTCTCGGTGGCCAACAGGTCCTCGGGGACGCTGTCAGTTCCCACCTCGGCTGTCTCGGGACCTGCCCCCTGTACTTCTGGGGCAGTCCACTTGCTGTCCTTAAACTCGGGAGCGTTGGATCCCAGTCCTGGGACCATTTGGGTTGGAGCGCACGGGCTCTCACTCAGATCAGGAACCGTAACTCTGGCCTGTTGCACGGCCACCTCCATCGAAGCCTGTGGGGAGCAAGGGGGTTCCTTACCACTCTGCTGGCTTGCGATGGGTTTCTCTTCTTCTGGAACAATAGGCAGTGGGTACTGGTCCACTCGCACTGCAGGACAGCTATCTTCTAGGGGGGACACCTCCGCCAGGACGCGATGTCGAGTGGAACCATTCGCCCAGGTGTCCAGACTTAAGAAGCTATCGTGCTCCGCGGTCACCTGGAGGCTCACACCCAACACCCCTGGGGCAGTCAACTCACCCCTGTCGTCGTCAACAGGTACTGATCCCAAGCCTGGGACCGATGGTACCTCTGTAGGCCGGACTGGCCGTGGTAGGGCACACGGGCCCACAGCAGGCTCTGTATGCTGTGATTCCTCTGTCTCCTCTGCTGGTTCGGCATGCTGGGGAACAATAGACTTCAATAACCGCACACCGCAACACTCACAGTAGGACCACCATGTCAATGTCTCTCTAGAACAGTTACAAGTGGGGCTAAAACACTGTATGCCCATTTCTCCTTCCACCTCGATGGTCCTGTAGTCGAGGGATAACCGAGACACTTTGGCTCCCTGAGCGTGGGCTTCTTGCAGGCAGGAGCATATGAAGAGAAGAGAATCTACTCCGGGCGCACGCCAGGCCACATACATATTGGGGTGTATGTCCTGACAGTCTATCTCGGTTTCCTGCTCAGAAAGAAAATATTCCATGTCCACGACAATGCCTTCCTCCTCCTCTTCCTCCTGGTGAATAGAAGGGTCTAATGGCTGTTCACTGTGCTCACTCCCCCTGGTGGAATTTAAAGGAGGGGTGTGCTCTATCACTGAGTGGCTCACATTACAGGGGCGGGGCTCTGGTTTTCCCGCCAGTCCCGGATGGTTTTCTGTAACCTTTTTCTGAGCAGCCTGGCAGTCAGAAGCACGTGTGTCATCTTGAGTTGGCGGGAGCCGCCATTTTAGGTGGGACTCACTGTTAGCATTCCCTGCTGCAGGAGCCTCCATTTTAACTACAGTCCTGTCAACTACACTGCAGCTTTTTGCATAGATCATGAGACAGTCCCCTGCGGAAGACTCGGGGAGTGTTAATACATGGGGAACAGTCTCTAGGCATATGTCATGCGTGGTGAACAGGAGATAGGTAATCCCCCGGCCGTCAGTATCCAGCCTTAAGTCTGTCACCCGGGCAGTGGCCAATTCCGGGCAAGTTCTTACTTGGGCGCGCATAGTGGACAATTGCGTATCATGGGATACTCCGGCCACTACAAACACGCGCCTTGGGGATAATTGCCGCGCTAAGGCCCAGTCATCGACGTCTTGCGGTGACGGCACCGCCATGATGAAAAATATGAATGGGACAATTTGAAAAATTGCAAACAGGGCACCCCAGGTCTATCTCAGCAGCGCCTCCAAATGTAACGGGTATTCCACCCCACCCAATCGCATATATAGTGTGGGTGAGTAGAACATGCAGTGTTACCGGTGTGGTGCATTACCTGTTGGCTCGCAGGAGGGCTGAGCTTCCGCCACGGGGAACCTGGGGCAATTATACTAGGGGTAACCACTTACTCAATAGGTGCAGCGCCTCCACCTGCGATGGCTCCCACCAGAGGGGGAAGTGAATCCTCGCAGGACAAACACAATGATCACATACACAATGGGGTATAATAACTAAGGACTTTACTAACATGTAATACGACACATCACATTCATAATATAACCTGTGTCCCTCTCAGGAGGAGACACTAACCATGACGTCTCGCAGGACGATTCCCCAACACTAGGTGATCCCACCCAGTGTCCAAAGAACCCCACCCAATGTCCCGCACTCTTGCAGAGAATCAATGGGTGACTGCGCAGTCACTATTAAGCTAAGGGCCCGGTGGTGCACTTAGAACTGTAGATACCTGCCGAGCACTCCGGTGCTCGGGTCAGCAACGCTTCACAAAGGGTCAGACGCGTGATGAATCCGTCTGATCCTATCCTGGCGATATTCTCTGTGACCCCAACGTGGGTCCGAACTCCTTCACTGGAACCGCAGCATCCGCTGAGTCCCTTTCTAACGATACAGCAACGTGACACACCCTGCACTACAGGCCGTCCCTATAGCACAGCATCCTTAAGTGGCTTAAGGGTCACTCTCCTAGGGCCTTCGGGGTTGCCTATCCTATATAGGTAGGTCTTGTACCCACCCTACTCATAATACGGGCCCTGGGCCATGGATCCCCGGACTGGTTACCGCTATGAACCCCCCCCAGTTGCCTCGTACTACGCGCAACGCCGCCCTGGGCTATGGCTCCCCGGATTGGTTACCGCTATGAAACCCCCCCAGTGGCCTCGCCACTCGCAACACGGACCCTGGGCTATGGCTCCCCGGACTGGTTACCGCTATGAACCCCCCAGCTGTCTCGTGCCACTAATTCACAACAGGACCCTGGGCTATGGCTCCCCGGATTGGTTACCGCTATGAAACCCCCCAGCTGTCCCTATCTTCCCTTCTGTTCCCCAGTTGCTAACTAAAGTAAGTGACAGGTTCCCTATCCTGAGGGCTATCCCTGGCAACACTTACACTACTGGGGGACTCAGGGCTATATTGGGCCAAGGGGGTGCTGGCCTAGTACAGGGAGTCACTCGCTCCTGTACCCTACCTCCTTCCCTTGACTGCTCCTTCCTCAGACTGACAACGTAGCTGCAAGCCCGCCAAATGTATCCACTTGCTCTCCTGGCAGTCCTGCAGCCCTATTGGCTCCTATGAGGCACCTGGTGCCTGTCTCCCTATGCCTCCTGGGAATTGTAGTCCCAAGGCCCTTACTGTAACATTGGGGCCGCGTGCGCGCCTTCCCTGTGCTTACACTAACCCCTAATGGCCGCCGCAATCTCTCCCTACCTCTCGCGCGACTATCTCGGGCCGCCGGGGACTCTCTGCGCATGCGCGAACCGGCGCAACATGGCGGCGCCCTGTGCAAGAGCTGCCGGAGATCTCCTGCACTCCGGCGAGCTCCCTCCTCGGCCCCCACCCTCCTGAATGGCCGTCGGGTCTGCCGCTTGCCGCTGGCAGTACCCGACAGCGTCCGTGACCACGGAGGCGCCCGGGGGGGTCGCAGGGGGAAAAAGATGACCTGGCTACACCTGTATAAAGCAACAAAATGTTATGGTTATTTTTATTTGTATGTATGTATGTATTGTACATCGTTTTTACCTTATACAGATGTAGCCAGACTAAAATTCCCTGGGGAAAAAAAGGCATTTTGCTGCAGCTCTGGAAGTGAAAGCCACTGGCATACACGGCAGCTCCATGATACTTTAGTGGCTTTCTTTCCGCTAGCGTGACATGGCCTGACCTTAGTGCTGCCACATCTATACCAAGCAAGGGATCCGCTGGGGCTGTCCCGGCACTCCAAGCTATGGGGATCCCCCAGCTCCCTAGAGTTTTTGTCCCGGAAAAAAATAAATAAATATGACCACTGGGGTCAACCTCTCCCTAGTAGTCAATATAAAGCCTTGAGATGACATTGCAGCTTTCGATTGGGTTACCCCACAGCCATCGTTGTTCCTTGCAGGTATTTGGCAAATGTAAAAAATATATATCTTGTCGAACAAGGGTCCCCCAGAGTTTAGATCTGGGGGTTCAGCTCCAGAAGATCCCCTAGTTCATATAAAGTAAAAAATAAAAACTTGATTTTTGTGTTTGTGGGGGGGGGGGGGGGGGGCAATTGTTGCTTTAAATAATGCCTGATGTAACTGACTAGAACGATCATATTTGCTAGTTCGATATAAAAGTTCTATTTACACTGTTCCTTTTTATACATGTTTTCCTAGCTGGGTGTGAGCATCAGCTTTTGAGTGCAGAAGGGACCATTGCAAGCCCAAGCTGGCCGGATAAATACCCCAGCCGGAAAGAGTGCGTCTGGGACATTTCTGCGACCGCAGGTCATCGAGTCAAACTTGTAAGTGATGGTTCTGTTAAGGAATTAAAAAAAAAAAAAACATGACTCGTTAAATATAATACAATTTCATACTTGTATAATTTGTAAGAAACATTGAGACCATTTTCCCCCCATCAACCTGGTAAAAATCCATTTGACCAAAATTATTTGGAGGCAAATAAGCTTTATGGAGTTTAATATTATAAAAAGGGTTGTGTTGTATATAATTGCACGGATGTAGTTTTACATTAAATGTTTGATTACAGATTTATCAGTAACGATCCATACATATAAACAGTCTAATAATATATTTATGAAAAAAATATATATTTTTAAATAGCGATTTAATTTGTTATTATTAAATGCATATTTATTGTCTAATTATTCATACACATGGTGTGTGTATGAATAATTATATATAATATATATATTTAAATTATGCATTAGTTGTTATTTTTATTCATTTTTAAAGCATATATTTTTAAAGTAGTTCATTCATATATTTTCTATTAATGTTTAGTATTTAGTAATAATATGTTTAAATTGTATGATTATTCATTATTATTTTTCTTGATTTATAATTCCTTTTATAAGAGTTTTTGTTCAGGTTTTTTATAATTAGTGTGCCATAATATGCTACGTGAATGTTCGGGTAACCTAGCAACCCGCAGGGTATAAATCACCACTTGTGTGAGTAGACATCAATACTCCTTTGAAGAAGTCGCCGAAGACTGACAACGCGTCAGGAAAGAAGCGGCGTCACTACATAATCACTACAGGATGAGTTGGATCGCGGCCGGATCGCGTCCTGTGCTGCCGGAGGCTGAGGGTGCTAGTTGTTACTACAGCAGCTCTTCACACTACAATTGAATGACCGGTGTTTGTGCCGCAAATCTTCAAACCCCCAGCTGATCCTGGGATCCACAATGCTGCATATACACAGCCTGGACTTCAACCGAGGACTTCCAGAGTTGGCGGTGACATTATTCATATATATATATATATATATATATTTGGTCTATATATATATAGAACACACAAAAGGAGAAGTTGCTCAACACATAATATATAAGGTTAACTCAAGCCCTTTAATAAAACTAACTATAAGGGTAAAATAAAATATATATCCCAATTAAAGTCAGTATATAAATTAAATAGGACCTGATGGTGCTAGGGGATAGTGAAAACTATATAAGACACACAGATGAAAAGAACAAAGACAATCCCCTTAGTAGCACTCTAAATTACACCTAAACTAATCTATAAGATAAAGATGGTTAAAAAGAAACAGATGCTCCGCCAATTCAGAAAAAATGAACAAGATTTTATTGATTAAACAACAAGACACACTAACTTAAAAACATAAAAATATTTTTATGTTTTTAAGTTAGTGTGTCTTGTTGTTTAATCAATAAAATCTTGTTCATTTTTTCTGAATTGGCGGAGCATCTGTTTCTTTTTAACCATCTTTATCTTATAGATTAGTTTAGGTGTAATTTAGAGTGCTACTAAGGGGATTGTCTTTGTTCTTTTCATCTGTGTGTCTTATATATATATATATATATATATATATATATATATATATATATATATATATATATATATATATATATATATATAATCAAAAAATAAATAGATGATACCGTTCTGTGGCTAACGAAATGCTTTTATTTGTGCGAGCTTTCGAGATACACTGATCTCTTCTTCCGGCGATGTTACAATGAATCGTTCTGATCTGAGGGTTGCCATACTCAAAGGTAATCTTAAAACCCCGAAAGAGAGACGGTTGCATGAATACAAATTTATGCAACTGTTCGGGACACTTAGCAGTGGCCTAAACAGAGATCGAAATTTTATGAGTCATTACTGACACTAGCGAACTCTCTTCCCATGAGCGCTAAAGGCCATGTCTGTACATACTGTGCTATATGTATGCACACACAGCTGTCTCTCACACATAATAATACTCCTTATTTTTCCATCCATATACACCAATAGGGACCACATAGTATCCACACACTTTTAGTTGTGCTACAAACTCTCACATTTCCACACCCACCCACACCATTTATATCCCTCTCACTCCACACACACCTTGTGTAGAGCACTGTTTATACTGTGGGCTCTCCATTCATTTTTATTCACACTGATACACATACACAATCTTTCTTCACTTGCTTTCAGTTACCCTTTGACACCTCTAGCCATAAAACACATCCACACCGGGGGAAGGAGAAGCACAGATAACATTCCAAGAGACACTGTTTTTAAGTTATCCTTGCTTCATTCATTGTAACATCGCCGGAAGAAGAGATCAGTGTATCTCGAAAGCTCGCACAAATGCATTTCGTTAGCCACAGAACGGTATCATCTATTTATTTTTTGATTATTGAAGCTCGGCTAACACGGTACTGATACCTCTACATGTATATATATATATATATATATATATATATATATATATATATATATATATATATATATCCTTCCCTATTCTTTTATTAAATGTGCAAACTTTTTTACGCTATGGGCTGTGCGCTGTCTCCCTTTTTTTCTTTATATATAGATATATATCTATATATCTATATATCTATATATATATAGGCAATACGATACCGTGTGGATGAATATCAGAGGCAGCACTCCAGAAAGTAGTCAAAAGATTTGTATTAGTGAGACATCATATCCTAATATCTATATATATATATCTATCAATATCCCTCTTTCCCTGTGGCCTAAGTGATGGGACTGCAAGGACAGAGTTGTGGCAGGGTCCTCCTAAAGCTGAGTTTTCCGTTAACAGGCGACGGTGGTAGTCGGGCGGCAGACTGTGGATGTGTTCTAGACTGGTGTAGGGCCTTGAGAGTATTGTCCTCACGTACTTAATGGCTGGTTGCCATTATGAGGATGTTCAGCGGAAAGTGGGTTCCCACTTTCGGCCTATTTGCTGGACTTTAGCAAAACCCGGGAGGGACCTGAGTCGGTCAAGGACTTCTCGAGGGGTAGTGTCAAATGGCACGTCTCCCACCGCGGCCATGTGGTGGGAGACTCGTTGAGTTCCAGGGCCCAGTCGCGGACCTGTTGCTTGGAAGGGGAGAACATGGTATATTTTTTCTTTTAATTTGCATTACTGAGTTGGCACCCCAGGCCTGAATCTCATTAGCGCCTCCAAATGTAGCCCTCTTTCTCTGTGGCCTAAGGGACTACGCTTGCTGCGGTTACCTGAGTGGCAAACAGGAGGCCTGATCCTCCGCCACTGGGAGCCTGGCTGTACACGTTCGCTAGTACACAGCACCTCCACTTGAGAGAGCTCCTAATGCAGTAGAATAGCCTCTAACAGGAACCCACCAATAACAGATAAGAATACGCACACACAGTATAGCTAACTTATCTTTACTGGCATGTAACGGATAACGTTGATAATAACGAGGGCATACCAGGCCGCACCCAGACCTTATTCCGCCTCACCGTAACACCACTCTACTGGAACCCCTAAAGTACTGGAGTGCCTGGGCACTCAACCCGTGTCCACAGACCAGTCCTTCCTCAAAGAGCGTGTGTGGGATAGCGCTACCAACAGTGTGTATGGCCGATGGTGCACATGGATATAATACCTCCCTGGTCTCAGTCCAGACCAGGCCAACTGAGCAGTTGAGTCCGTGGATCTGCAACATGGTCCCACGCCGCGATCTGACAGATCCTCTATCACTCTGATCTGCAGACGATTGCCTCTGGAGGGGACTCCAGCCGGAGTATGTACTGTATGCCTGGATCTGGTCCCAGACGGCAGGCTATGCTTCACAGCATGGTGTAGTCACTGTCTCCCTGACACTATACAATGCTGGAGAAGCAGTCCTATCTTTGGGCCTTCCCTTGCAGCATACACAAGTACAGTGAGTCTGGGCCTAGCTGGGACCTGGGGGAAATATGGCCAAGTCCAGCGGAGCACAGCTCCCTGGACATTACCTATTTCTTCTACATCCTGCTCCCGACTGCCTTGCGGTGCAAAGTGCACCAATTGTATCTACTTTGGAGCTCCGTGGGTCCAGCAGCCTTATTGGCTATGCTGGCCCATGTGACCAGCAGCCCCTGAGGCTGCTGGGATGTGTAGTGCCGCGTGCAGCCTTATTCTAAGATGGAATGCGCAACTGATCAATGCACATGCACAAGGTCCGAAATGGCGACACACGCTGCCCGGCACTGCCCCGGGGGCTCTGGTAGCTCCCTTCGCCCTGTCGGCAGACTCTCCTCATCCCGCATCCGCACCGGAGAGTAAGGGGAAGCCCCGATCGCCGCCGGAGCCAGCCACAGCCTCCACCTTTTCCTGCAGCGAGGTAAGGGGGACCACATATTTATGTTCATTAAACATTCATATTGTATATGTATTCGAAAATCTGTACATTTGTGTTCATATACTCCAAGAAAGGTTTCCGGCAGCAATTACATTTCCATAATAAATTGACAGTCTTGGGCCCCTTCTCAATGTGCTATGACAGTGCTTCCCTGTACTTGAAATAATGGAACTAAATATTTTCTCTAGTCTGGAGAAGATGCTTCAGAGCATATTGAATAAGGACCTTAGGAAGGACATGAATTTCAGTTTTTTTCCATAAAGATCATAGAAATGTTATATATCTCATCAAACTTACCTGTATCTTAGAGGCAATCCAAGCGGGCAACTTTTCTTTACATAGGATTGAAGCAGGGAGTCAACGGAGCTCAACCCTATTAATTTCAACACTAGTTCAAAAGGTACTAGAGTAAACATATTCTACATTCATTCATAAGTATGGAATTCAGAATGTGACATGCAGCTTTCCAATCTCATTTATCTGCCTAATAACAAAAATTCAAATTGTGTTGTTAAAAAAAAAAAATTAAAAAAGGAATATCTTTGAAATGAAAACCACAAGATACCAAGATGTTAACCAGGGTTTTTAAATTAATTGAATTCTGAATCTGGACGTGATTAATTCTGTGTGTGTTTCATTGAACAATAGAATGCCATGTGTAGAATTAATATTTAAAAGGTTCTTTTTAGGTGTTCTGCTGCTTGACTTTTACATTATGAAGATTTGATCCTTACAGGTGTTCAATGATTTTGAAATAGAACAGCATCAAGAATGCGCTTATGATCATCTTGAATTGTATGATGGACCCAACAGCAAGTCCCCTATTCTTGGTCGTTTTTGTGGCAGCAAGAAGCCTGACCCTGTGGTTGCATCGACAAACAATATGTTCCTGCGGTTCTACTCTGATGCATCTGTGCAAAGGAAAGGATTTCAGGCAAAGTATAACACAGGTACTGTAGGTGGATCTTACATATTGGTAAGAGATAACTTTATTATTATCGTTTATTTGTAAATTAGACCGGCAGAGTTCTTTTAGATACAGTGATAAAGCTGGTAAAATGCTCTCTAAACATGGTAAAGATGTCTTTTAAAAGAAAATGGGACATGCACCACAAATTTCAACAAGGCTGTTAAGGTACTTCCGAATTCATTTTCTAAGCTTTATAGCCAGGACCCTATAGACACTTCTAAGCCACCTGAATTTTAAGAATCTTTAAAGGTTCCTCCTAAGCTCTGAAATTACCAAATGCTCACATTGAAGTAGAGAAGGTCATGGGTACAATTAGGAAAACATAAGAATTCTATGGACCAAGGTCCTTTATAGCTTTACTGCTGAGTTTTATAAAGCCCTTAATGGCATAATAGTTCCATTGTTGACTGAACTTTATACTACTTTATTATTTTTTTTTTTTTAAGCCCACGTTCAACTATTTTCAGCCAAGCTTATGTCGGACTGATTCATAGAAAAAATAGAGATCCTTAAGACCCTGCCTCTAATTACCCCTTTTCACTTTAAATTGTGATTAGAAAATATTTACACAAATTCTAGCAAATATTTGATAGCTTTTTTTTGCCTGATATTTCTTCGTCTGATCAAACTGATTTTGTACTGTGGTTTGTAGAACCTCTGCGTCAAATATCCCAAAAAAAAGGTTATTTCCGCAGTTCGATGTGATTGGAATAATGAAACATCCTTGAAGGATTTTTAGATATGCTTGTATTATAAGTTTAGACCAGTGTTTTTCAACCAGGGTTCCTAGGGACCCTCGGCTTCCCCGGGTATCACTAAAGGGCTCCCTGCAATTTTCTGGTCACCCCTGATCCTACAACTATTTGGCCGAGCGGGTGAACCTCTCTCTTCTGTTACTTGACGCAAATAATCACTTTATTTTCCTTTCAATAACGCGAAGACAAATGAAAGATCTCAAACAAGGATGTGTACACCTTTTTACAAAATCAGGCATTACATGAATTGCCTGCAACAAAGATTGTCGTCTATAGTCAGGATCTTCTCTTAGATTTTATTAAAAAGATTTCTTTTTTTTTACTAGATTAATCATGTCTTTACTAATGTAAAAGATGAGAAACTATGGTTGCTGACTGTGGAAATGGGAGATATTTCAGATATCCTCAATGGTTACAAATCCAGCAGGAACATTTTTTGATAGAGCCAAAGTACATTTTTTTTTTTTAAAGATTCTATTCCCTGATACATACATTCTCCAAAATCTATTCCCTGATACACAAATTACATTCCGTGTGTGCAAGTAGGCCATGATTTTTGGAAATACTCTCAAATGGAAGGAGATCCTTCCCTAGTGCTCCAGTATTCATGTATGTCTGATGTAAAATACAGTGTCAATATATGGATGAACGGTCTCTGTGTTTGGGGACACGTATAAATGACAGTTGTGCTATAACATTTCCTGGCGCCCATTATTATACTACCTTTCTACCGCATCGCCCAGCTGCCTGAATTCCAGCCCCCTGAGTCAAGGTAAACCATGCGCAGTAGCCATATAATACACAATGATGTACTGTAACCTCCCTAGGACGCCGGGCAGGAAGGGTTACATCAGTTAGCTGAAAGTAAGGCAATTCTGACAAACTGGAATACATCTGTACCATCTACCATGACTGCAGGTGGATACATTGGCTTGGAATCTTCTCTCTGCAGAATGAATGGAGGCATGTTGTGACCTACTGTAGATGCTACATCAAAACAATCTTTAAAAGAATGGTCATGTGCATTAGAAAAGTGCATCACTCTGTGCAGGTTAGAGGGTTCCAGCATTTCTGCCAAGCCAAGTGATATCTAGGATTGCAATTATTGAAAGTGCAATATGGACAGGAAATATTTTAGAAGTAAATGCACAGACTCATACGCGTATTGTTGCAGTATATTTATTAAATGCTGATTTTGGTCAGTTTGTTTTTATATCAATTTTTTTTTTAAATCAGTCACAAGGATCTCCAGCAATTCACTGTAGACAATTCTGCTTATTTGTTTCTACCAGATGATACATAATTGTACTTAACTGTATGTTTACGGAGATACGTGATCACCGATTGGATGTGATTTAGTCATATCTTTTTTTTTTTTTAAATAATTTTAAAAAATGGACAAAGAGAAGGACCGGTTCAGTGGTAAAAATACTACTTTGGAAGTGGGTAAACATGGTATAAGTAGGGTTTCCCGGTGTCCAGTATTCAACCGGACTGTCCTGTATTTGGACACGCTGTCCAGTAAAAAATTTGAAGTAATACTGAGCATGTATGTGTCCGGTATTACCTCTCTGGACATAGTGACCTGACTGGCTTGAGTGGGATTTTCCTGAGCTGGGCTGTTGCTAGGGGGCTGGGCAGCTTTCTCCCTCCTGATTGGCTGCATTACACAGCAGCAGCCAATTAGGAGGAGGTGTCAGGGCCCTGGGGGGTGGGGCCAAACAGAGGAGGAAACAGCATGGAGAGGTGTGTGTGTGTGTGTGTGTGTGTGTGTGTGTGTGTGTGTGTGTGTGTGTGTGTCGGGGGCATGTCGGGGGCATCACACCTTTCACCATTGTGTCTAGTATTTTTGGAGAAACCACTTGGCAGCCCAAACTTCAGCATGATATGTGACCTCGGCAAAGTCGCACTGCAATGTGTTGCTAACCCCTGGCAGTGAATATATCGTACATGAAAAAGTAACAAAAATACAAAATATTCTTAATCAACCATATTGGCATCTCATTGTTTATACAAATCTCTTATGATGGGAAATAACTTTTTAATGTTCTTGCACTATTATTTTTGTTCCCCTCTAGAATGCGGAGGAAGGCTGAAGGCCGAAATTCAAACAAGGGATCTTTTTTCGCATGCCCAGTTTGGTGATAACAATTACCCGCTGCAGTCTAACTGCGATTGGGTTATTGTAGCTGAAGATGGTTATGGAGTAGAATTAATCTTTCAGACGTTTGAAATAGAGGAAGAAGCAGACTGTGGTTATGACTACATGGAAATCTACGACGGCTATGACAGCACTGCTCCTAGACTTGGGAGATTTTGTGGTTCAGGGGTACGTTTTTCATACCACAAGATGTTTTGAGATTTACACAGTTTTAAGTTATATTTCCAAAGCGAAAGAATGGAGTTCCACTTACTGGGAATATGCTACGGCTGTCGGCCATGTTACTATTAAAGGTCATAGGCCTTTATTGCAATTTTTAAACACGCGAGTCAGAGATGATATTGCCTTGGAGATGATGGATGTGTTTAGCAGTTCTTTAGGGACGGGTATTAATGACAGGTGAAAGGATGAGGAATCCAATAGACTACACAGCATTAAATAACCCATACTTCACTGCATCATCCGAACCACCCCTAATTAACCAGATGCCATCACACACGACTGGCATCTCACCATTTGCCTGGGCAGAAGGGGACCTAAACTAGATTAAAAGTAGTTTGATGGGAGTTGTTTCTGGAACTCTGATTGTGCCCATTCTGGCACTATCGCATGGAAGCGGCAATTAACTTCAATGGTTGTTTTCAGAGCAATAGTGCCCCAATTGTCATTACTCCAGTCGGTGGCGTACCTAGACATGTGCGGGCTCCCGGGCAAAATGTTTATATTGCGTTTGCCGTGTATGCGTGATGGACACTTGCCGGTTACTCGTGCGCATGCACGGTTGATAAGTGCCGATCACGCATGTGCGGTCGGTGAGCGCAGACTGCGCATGCGTGACATTTGTCTCAGTTTTTGCCGGGACCAATATGGATTGGTCACCCTAGAGAGTGGGCCCCCTGACTCCAGTTCAATGATAACCCCATAAGTGTCAAAAATGCTATTCATAGAATAGAAAAATAAATCATATAGCCCGAGCTGAAATAAACCGACACGTGATTCTTCACCAACAGTCAGAGGCACAGAAAGTGCTCCCTGATATTGGCATGTTCAAGTCGGGAGAAGAGCAGTACACCTGGGTGAGCCATGGTAGTCACTGTTATTGTAGACTTAGAGAAGGGTTAGCAGTCATCATTTTTACATCCTTGTATTACAAAAAAAAATATGTTGGAGATTCTAACTGTGTAACTTCATATTATGCTAGTATACTACCTACCTGTTATAACATGTTTACCTTATATGTACGGTGATGAACTTCATTCATTGTTTTCATCTTTGACCAAACTTAGAAATGAAATTATCTAAAAAGAAACACTTTGGCGCTTATGTTAAATGAGCAGGGAGGGGAGGTATCTAATCTGTGTGCTTTCTCCTTGTTGTAAATATTATACATCAGGTTGTTCTCTCATAACTTATCTGTTACGGTTGGAGGAAAGGAGATTTCACCAGCAACAAAGGAAAGGGTTCTACATAGAAAGGGCAGCTAAAATGTGGAATTCATTACCCATGGAGATTAATGCAGATACAATAGATATCTTAAAGAAAATGTTGGACATCTTGTTAGAAAGGAAAGGTATACAGGGATATACCAAATAAGTAAACATTTGAAGGATGTTGATCCAGGGAGAAATCTGATTGCCATTATTGGAGTCAGTAAGGAATTTATTCTTCCTTTATGAGACATCGTTGGATAATGTTTCACTGGGTTTTTTTGTTTGCCTTCCTCTGGATCAATATAGTGAAAATACAAATATAGGATACGCAGCTGTCTAAAATTAACATAGGTTGAATTTGATGGACATGTCGTTTTTGCAACCTCATCTACTATGTAACTGAAGCTGCATACTGCATCTTAGGCCCGGGCCATAGAGGGGTGAGGAGATCCGAGCCGCGCTGATGCTCGCCTGCTGAAATCTGCGCGATTTCATGCCCATGCAGGCGAGCCAGCGGGCGCGATCGGAGGCGGGGGGAGACTGAGGGAGGCGGGGCAGTGACGTCGCTGGGCCAATCGCCCGCGACGCACTGACATCGACGGCGCCGTGACGTTGACACTGCTGTGCTGTGATTGGAGGTTTTCAGCCGACAGCGCGCTGAAAAACAGCTTGGCGCTCGGCTGAAAACTCCAACTCGTCAGCACGCCTGCGGACGCTCGCGTGAGCCCCCTCTCAAGGCATCCTCATTGAGCATGCAGGGGCTCAGCGCTGAGCGTCCGCACGGCTCAGCACGGCCTGTCCTTCTATGGACTCAGCCTTAGAACTCTGAATTTCCCCCAATTACTAATCTCCATACTTTATATGAACACACACTAAGTTAATGAGTAGATTTCTCCCATTTACATGTCTTACAAGTTTCCTCCATAAATGTACTCACAAAAATGCCCTTCTTTGAATCTCTTCAGCCCCCGGAAGAAATATATTCAGCTGGAGATTCCATCATGATACGTTTGCATACAGACGACACCATCAACAAGAAGGGTTTTCATGGCCGATACACCAGCACAAAATTTCAAGATGCACTACACATGCGGAAATGATTTTCGTCCTTATGATACGTCTAAAACGCTCATCTTGGAAAACATCAATCGTCTTGGACCCGTGTGCGACGGATTACAAGCAGTACACGTTTCTGTAATTAAAGTCTGAATGCAGTCTGTAAGATATGCATACCAATGTGGATCCAAATTTTATAGCATGCTGTTTTTTTTTTTTGTTTTTTTTGTGCCAATATACCAAGGAGCAAATATGTTAGTATAATATATACAGTGTAGTTTACATTCCTTCGAAGTGAAACTTCTCCACGGACTAAGAGTGAAAATGTCTACAGCAGGTAACAAACACCTATGCTGTAAAAAAAAAACCTTCAATGAATTATTCTACTAAAGGAGCCACTGGTGAGTTATTTTGCATATGGTTTATTAGCCCAATCAAATGTGGCTTTTTTTGAATGGGGTAATCCCATGTTGGACCAACATAATGATATGTATAACATCTGCCCTGCCAGCGGGCACTAAATTAGTTAATAGGTTTGAACTGGGTCCTTGGTGTATTTTTCTGACAAGTATAAGTGTATTCTAAATAATGTATGAAATGACTCACTTTATTTATGACATAAACGCAGAAGAGCTGTAATTGTCAATATTATTTGCTCCGTTTTATTCATAAGATAATTATTATTTATGCACACCCCTTGCACTTCTACTTGTTTGGAATATAGTTTTTAAAAGCATCAAACGGCTAGTTTTAACCGATTTAAACATACTTCTACCATTAATTGAGTTTGGTCCCATGTGGAACTGCACATTTGGATATACTTGAGATTCTGCCATCCATGCATATATAAACATAAATGATTATATTATAGTATTGGAAATGATGCAATTGTAGACATACACATGACCTTAAAAGTTTGTATATAAACATGAGTTTATACTGCCACCTATTGGGCAGACATAGGTTTGGACGTCAACCCATATCCTTTATCTAAATGGTATAGTTCAGGGGTGCCCAACTCCAGTCCTCAAGCTCCTTCCCTGCTCCCCCCACCCCCCCCAACAGGTCAGGTTTTCAGGATATCCCTGCTTCAGCACAGGTGGCTCCATCAGTCCCAGCCTCAGCACATGCTGCTCAATCAGAGGCTCAGTCCTCGTCTGAGCCTCTGATTGAGCCACTTGCGCTGAAGCTGGGATATCCTGAAAGCCTGACCTGTTGCGGGGGCCTTTAGGACTGGAATTGAGCCCCCCTGGTACAGTTCACCCGTGTTTCCCATTTTTGTCATTTACACGATGCTTCTTTATTAGTATTTTTTTTTTTACTTTTAAAGTATGTAAATATTGTCACTTGCAAATGTAAATACAATATTTTAATTGAACTGATATTAGCCTGTGCAATGCTTAAGACTAATACAGCTACCCAGCCACTTTCTTACATGTCCCTTGGGGCCATTTTATTTATTGGCTTTGCTACCTAATGTATGTTAGGCGAGTTTAGAGTCATGTAATTAACAAGTAAAACATTGTAGGCAGCCAATTCTCACTGTCAAATGAATACAGATGTATTTTTATGGAATGAAATGATTACTTATAGGAAGCTAGACCTAAATCCCACTCTTTTGTCTATAAGGGAATTTTAATGACCACTTTTATTTTTTTTTATTACTGTATAAAAATGTAATTTTTTTGACACATCATTAAAATAATGATAATAAAATTGTTTCAATGCCAAACAGTGGACGGGCCTAAATCACAGGAATAATAACAATAATAGTAGTAGTTTGTAAATGGGCAGAAGTGTCTGAATTATTCCTTTTTATTGCAGAGATTCCCAGCAGAGGGTTCTCGAATCCCAGGGGGTTTGGGAGGCGGGGGGAGGAGAGGGAGGGGTTGTCACTCAGGTGTCTCGAAGGGGGATCGCCTACACTCCCACCAGTTTAAATTATTCCTTTGCTCACAACAAGTGGTGGTGGTGGTGGTGGTATTGGTGGTGGTGGTGGTATTGGTGGTGGTGGTGGTATTGGTGGTGGTGGTGGTATTGGTGGTGGTATTGGTGGTGGTGGTGGTATTGGTGGTGGTGGTGGTATTGGTGGTGGTGGTGGTGGTATTGGTGGTGGTGGTGGTGGTGGTATTGGTGGTGGTGGTGGTATTGGTATTGGTATTGGTATTGGTATTGATTTTATAGTGCACATACGGAGAGGCTAGTGAGCAAACATCAGAGGGCACCGCGAGGTGTTTAGTGTGACCTGGGACTATCAGATGTGGAGTGCCTGTAGCCGGAGGAGATGTAGCTGAAGGGCACACGGTGTGCAGTCATCATATCCGGTTTACAGAGAGAACGGAGATTCCAGGTTCGGCTTGCACAGTGAGAGAGGCACCCAACTTGTCACACAAGCTCCGTTGGATCCGTACTGCAGTGTTGGGGTTTGAGATTTTGCTCATAAATGCTGATGTTCTAGCTATGTTTTTGAGTGCACATTTTATATTATTCCAGTGCTATAAAAATTGTTGAAACTTTAATACACTAGGAGTGCGCCTGTTTTCTTTTTGTTTTTTCGTTGATATATATATATATATATATATATATATATATATATATATATATATATATATATATATATATATATATATATGTGTGTGTGTGTGTGTGTGTGTGTGTGTGTATAGCACTGTTTCCCCCACCCTATGGGAATGTGACGACTACTGAGTGTATGTGGTGGTTTACCTGCGGCTCACAGGGGGCCTGAACCTCCGCTGCTGGGAGCCTGGTATGTATCTGGATCGTCCGGTGACAGCGCCTCCACCTGTGAGGGATCCTGGCAGACCGGATAACCCCTTCACAGGACCCAATACAATAATTACACACAGACGTATATAATAACAGTTTTTTTTGTAAACTTGTTCTTTATTTGCATTTTTTGATAAGACCGGTGGGGAGTGGGGTACAAAACATAAAAAGGGGAGGATGTTACTTTTGAAATACATAGCTTTGTATCAGGCATGTAACGTCTTTTAGTGGGGAGACAATAATGACATCACTGTTGGGACAGCGTACAAAGTGACTATTACAATAATTTAACTTAAAAAGACTGGGAGAGGGAAAAGGAAAAGACAAAAAAAGGTGTCATCACTTTAGCAACAGATTTCCACCTGTCGGTGTACCATAACAGTAATGCTTATAGATCAGTAGATAGGCACACGTACCTTTGTGGACTATTGAGTACCGAATACCCTCCAGGCCCTCCTCCTTGTTTTAGACCGATACGAAGCACATCTCACCAAGGTTTCTTCAGGGGATATGTGTTTTTTTTTTGTTTTTTTTTTCCTCCCCCTCTCCCCCCTATTTTTAACTCGTGTTTGTAGGGCACTTCCATTATGTGTGTTTCAGATTTGGAGAGTTCCTAGCAATATATCTATGTCCTATATAAGTTCTCCACGTTTCCCAGATTTCTAGGTATTTCTGTACTGTGTCATTTTGTAACCCCGTCAGTTTTTCCATAAGACAGATCCTCCATAATCTCACTTTTACAGCGTATATGGCCGGCTGTTTCCAGGCTTTGGCTATTTCGCATCTGGCCGCTGTATATGTGTGTGTCAGTAGTTTGTCGTCAGTTTTTTCCATGTTTTCAATTGGCCTGCATAGCAGTACCTTCCAGGGGTCTAGGGGGAAGGTATACCCAAGAATTGTCTGTGCCATATCATGTGTGGCCCTCCATAGCTTTGTAACCTTCGGGCACGTCCACCACATATGTATAAATGATCCCTGCTGGCCAGACCCCCTTGTACACAGTGGAGACATGTTTCTGAAAAGTTTGGACAATCGGAGCGGGGTGTAGTACCATTAATGAAGCATTTTATATGCATTTTCTTTTATTAATACACATGTGGAGCTCTTTGCTATTCCTTCAAATATGTTATCCCACTGCTCCTGTCTAATTGTTCTCCCAACTCCTCCTCCCACTTTGTCATCAGTTTGGGCTTTATCTCCGGTTCCTTTTTATCCCCTGCCAGTAGGTTGTATACTGTAGAGATCAGACCTTTTTTGTCCTCCCCTAAGAGGCACAAGTCCTCAAATGCTGTGAAGTCACTATATGGGCCTGTCCTCTGTATGTGATCCCTCAATTGAAGATACCTAAAGAAGGCCGAGTCATGAAGGCCATTTTCTCTCTTTACTGTCTCGAACTTTTTAATATCTTTGTTTGCCCATAGGTCTTTTACCCTCGTGATTCCTGCCTTGCTCCAGTCCTTAAACGCCGTTGGTTCCGTGCCCGGGATAAAGCTAATATTGTTAAACAGTGGTGTCATCTGAGATTTGAGGTTGGATAGTCCGTGTTTGAGTTTCAATGAATCCCACATGGTTAGTGAGTGTGTGATTGATTCCAGGGGCACCATCAGAGCTGGCCTTTCTTTCTTTGTTAACCACAGTATCATTTCTATAGATGACCCTGGTATCATATCGGACTCAATTTCCACCCACTTTTTCCTCTGTTTGTGCATGCCAGTGAATCAGTTGGCTTACATGTGCCGCTTGATAATATTGCCACAGGTGTGGCAAGGCTAGCCCTCCTGATTGTTTGGAGCTATAGAGTGTGGGCAGCTTTATTCTCGCTTTTGTTGTTATTCCATATGAATTTTGTGATTTTTTTCTGTAGCTCATGGATGTCCCTAGCTTTGACCTGTACTGGAAGTGTGTGGAATAGGTACAAAATTCTTGGTAATAAGTTCATTTTAATAGTGTTTACTCTGCCTATCCATGAAATATGATACCTGGACCATTCTTCTAAGTCATTGTTCAGTGATTTTATTAGTGCTGGGTAGTTTGTCTCATAGTGTCAGTTGTGTTGGTTAACCAGATTCCCAAGTATTTTATGGCCTGTGTCTTCCATGCGAAATCAAAGTTTATTTTTATTAACTTTAGTTGTTCCTGAGGGAGGTTTATATTTAGGGCTTCGGATTTTTCATTATTTATTTTAAACCCTGATAATTTCTGGAAATCTGACAGGTTACTAAATAGGTTTGGGGGTGAGGTGAAGGGTTTTGAAATTGTTAACAATATGTCATCGGCGAACAATGCCAGCTTGTATTCTTTTTGTTTTACCTTAATCCCCCCGATATCTGCGTTCGCCCTGATTTGGGCTGCTAGCGGTTCTAGCGCCAATGCGAACAATAAGGGTGACAGAGGGCAGCCTTGTCTTGTACCATTTCTGATGTGGATTTTCTCGGTCTGCATATTAATATAGGATACTTTAGCTGTGGGTTCTCCATATAGTGATGTAATAGCTTTCATAAAGTTGCCTTTCACTCCAAATGCCCGAAGTGTCTCAAACATATATCCCCAATCAATACGATCAAAAGCCTTTTCAGCGTCTAAAGATCGTAGCATTGAAGGCGTTTTATTGTGTTTAGCCAACTGAATTAAGTCAATTGTTCTTCGTGTATTATCCCTTGCCTGTCGCCCTCGTATAAATCCTGAGATATGGTTGTGTAGCGCACAGCATCCAAAAACGAAGGCAGGTCTGGCGAAAACTTTCTTTATTTGAAGCAAGGCATAAAAAGAGGGACGCAGCCCTTCAACGCGTTTCGTGCAAAGCACTTTGTCAAGAAGTCTAAATCCTGCCTGATCAGCGTCTACCAGTTGCGGAAGATACTTATTCATATTAATATTTTGGAGAATATTTTGAGATCGTTATTGATCAGGGATATCGGTCTGTAGCTTTTGCATTAGGTGGGGTCTTTGCCCTCTTTATGTATTAATATTATTTTCGATTCCAGCATTGTCTGTGGAAACTGCTCTCCCTCAAGAGCTTTATTAAATATCTTTAATAGTTGGGGAGCTAATATTTGATAGGATAGATGTGATGCATCCAAATTGGTTAGAATTCCTCCACAACATGTGCAAATAATACTGGATGACAGTAGAGAGTCCATGAACAATATGGCAAATTATCAGGTATGGGCTAAGTGTCTAGTGGGGTCAGATAAATCTCCACAGTTGAATCACCATGTATGCCCACCCTAGTAACCAATATGTAATAAACAGAGGCACTGGTAATCATATATATGCAGGGGCACTGCGGCCCTTTACCTTGGTGCTTGCAGGACTCCTAGACATCCAGGGCGTGCTCTTCATCCAGGTAAGTAGACAGCAAGAAGGGGAGTGTTGATGTATAGCACAGCCACGAGTTCCAACTCTCCATGAGACCGGAAAAAATGACAAAGGTGAACGCTCCAATCTAGCAACAGGTCAGGTTTATTGCATGGTGGTGCAGCAAAATAGGACTACACGAACGCACCTACGCGTTTCGTGCACAAGGCACTTTATCAAGGATACTTGTGCACGAAACGCGTAGGTGCGTTCGTTTAGTCCTATTTTGCTGCACCACCATGCAATAAACCTGACCTGTTGCTAGATTGGAGCGTTCACCTTTGTCATTTTTTCCGGTCTCGTGGAACTCGTGGCTGTGCTATACATCAACACTCCCCTTCTTGCTGGGAGCTAATATTTGGGCTAGTTTTTTATAGTATATATTGGACAGGCCATCTGGACCCGGGGCCTTGGAATTTTTCAACCCCTTTATTGTTTCTAATACCTCTGTCGAAGTTATTGGCTGGGATAGTGTTGTTATATCCTGTGATGTGAGTTTAGGCAAATTCATTTTTCTGAGGAAAGCTCTCTGTTTTTCCTTGGTGGTGTTCCCTCTATCTACTTTATCTCCATTGTATAGCTCTTTGTAAAATGTGGTGAATTCATTAGCTATTATCTGTGGATTTGTTGTGCACACCCCATCTTTTTTTTCTAATGCTATATATTCTAGATTGCATTCTATCCTTCCTCAGTCTTGTGGCCAGCATTATGTCAGCCTTATTGGCCTTCTCGTAGCATTTTTGTTTTGTCCAAGCTATGGCCTTTTCAGCTTTGCCAGTCAGTAATAGATTTAATTTCCCTCTTGGGTCCCTCAGTTCTGTCTCAGTTGCTATACTATGATTTGCTTTATGTGCCTCTTCTAGGGTCTTTATCTTTTCTTGCAGAATTGCGGTTTGTTTCTGTCTCTCCCTCTTTCTATGCGTTGCGACACTGATAAGTTTTCCTCTCACCACAGCCTTATGGGCCTCTTATAGGATATAGGGTGAGTCCACGCTCCCTTCGTTTATTTGGAAGTAGTTGGTTGCCTCGTCACTGATCTCAGCTATGACCTCTGGCATCTTTAGTAGAGACTCGTTTAATCTCTATGTCCCTTTACTTGGTTTCTTATGTATGTCTTCAATGTGCACTTCAACTGGACCATGGTCTGACCAGGTAATAGGATGTGGCCTTTGTAATTTTTGGGATCCGTAGTGAGTCTACAAATATGTAGTCTATCCTTGTATATACTTTGTGGGGAGCTGAATAGAAAGAGAAGTCCCTTTTCTGCGGATTCATCTCCTTCCATGCATCCCTTAGATCAAACTCTTTAAGTCCCTCTCTTAGCGTTTTTATCTCCCCCTTTTGGGCAGCTAGAGTCTTAGCTAGGGCAGGTTTAGATCTGTCTTGTTTTTCATTTAAGGCTATATTAAAATCTCCCGCTAAGACTATGCGGCCCCGGGATGTTGTACCCAGCAATCGGAACAATTTTGTGAAAAATATTCTCTTGTTTTCGTTCGGTGCATACACATTAACTAAAGTCATTTGTGTATCTTCTATGTTCCCTGTGAGTATTAGGTATCATCCCTCTGGGTCCCTTCTTATCTTGTCTACCCTAAATGGAGAGTTCCTTGCTAGGAGTATGGCCACCCCTCTTTTTTTTTCTTCCTTTGCAGATGCTGTGTATACCTGGGGGTAGAATTTGTCCCAAAAAGTGGGGGTGGAGCCAGCAGTGAAGTGCGTTTCCTGTAGGAATATTATGTCCCCTGATAGTCTTTTATATTCTGTCATTGCTATCTTCCTTTTTACCACATTATTCAGTTCCTTGGTGTTGTGAGATATTAATGTTAGTGTCATTTGTATTTACCTGGGTGTGAGGTCTTCTTCTCTAGTAGGTTCATTTTCTGGTTTCCCTTGAGTGGCGGCCTGGAGGGTATCCCTGCACATCTTATAGTAATGAAAACATTGAGACATGTAAACATCAAAAATAAAACAACATATATAGGGTAATCCAGGTGACTAACAAAGCCTGGATCTGTTTGTTCACCCAACGTGAACGATCTTTCTCTGCGATTGTGCAGTAGCGCTAATCCCACACCCATATCCTTGGGTGTGTACGGACCGTACTGTAGTCCCAGGCAGCGGGTCCGCTCAACAAATCAACTTTTTTATTTAACATTTAACATTTTCTAACTTTTTTATTTTTTTAATATGTTATAGTAGACTCCCACGCCAAATGCGTAGATCTGCGACATTGTGCTCAACTCTATATTGAACAAGCATAACTCAACAGCTGAAAACATACATTAACCCTATCTTGTTTTACCCCCCCCCTTTCATTTTTAAATTTTTTTATTATTTATGTATTTTTGCTTAACTTCGTGTTTCCTGCGTACTCGAACCAGTAATTCTAACCTTCGGATTACCCGTTCATCTATGGGGGGGGGGGGGGGGGGGAAATGGTGTTGATCTGTGATGGCAGATACAATAGATTTGTTCAAAAAAAGGTTGGACATCTTTTTAGATGGGAAAGGTATACAGGGATATACTGTACCAAATAAGTATTCATGGGAAGGATGTTGATCCAGGGATTAATCCGATTGCCAATTCTTGGAGTCAGGAAGGAATTAATTTTTCCCCTTAATGGGTTTTTTTGTTTGCCATCCTCTGGATCAATAAGTAAGTATAGATATAGGATAAAGTATCTGTTGTCTAAATTTAGCATGGGTTGAACTTGATGGACCTATGTCTTTTTTCAACCTCATCTACTATGTAACTATGTAACCTCTTGTTACTCCTTATCTGGGTCTAAGTAACACATCACAGTCTATCATTTTTGGCGTAGTTCCTTATATCGGGTTTTTTGGGTCTTCTCTGTTGTAGTAGGTTTTGCATAGACCAAAGAGCTCTGGGGTTTCTTTGGATGTCCTCTAAGTGGGGTGGCTCCTCCGCCCACTTCTTTCCATATGGGTCTGACGGGAGGCGGTCCGCGTTCTTCTCTGGTCATGGAGTCTGGTGGTTGCAATCCCAGTCTTTCTAGGAAGTCCACTCCCTCCTCTGGATCCCTCATGTAGGCTTGCGTTCCATTTCTGGTGGCGATAAGGCGGAAAGGGAACCCCCACTTGTATCGAATTTCGTTGTGTCTCAGGACTTTTGTGATATGTTTCAGGGCCATCCTCTTCATCAGCGTTGATGGTGTCAGATCATTGTACACGTCTATCGTCACATCTCCCCTTTCCGCCCTCCTTTTTCCCGTGTCAGGGTAAGAACCGCTTCTTTAGTTTTAAAGTAGTGAAGCCTCACCACTACATCTCTTGCTCTCTCCAGCTTCTGGTCTCGGTCTGAGCACTCTATGCGCCCTGTCAAGGATCAGTGTTGCTGGGGGCATTTCCGTGAGGAGGGTCTGTAGCCACTCAGTTGCTGCTTTTTCCAGGTCTGTGACCAACTCTGGGATGTTTTTGAACCTGAGGTTGTTTCTTCTTGCCCTATTTTCTCGATCCTCCTGTTTCTCTTCCACGTCAGCTAATCTGGACCGTAGGGCCAGGATCTCTGTATCCATTGATGTCTGATTGTGAGTGACTTCGTCCACTTTATGTTCCAACGTGTCTGTGCGTTCTCCTATGGAACTGACCTCTGATCTGAGATCTTTGAGTGCACTTTGCAGTTCTTGTTGGAGTAAAGTTTTTAGGCTGGCGTATAGATTTTCTATGTCTTTTTTACTTGAAGTTTGGTTACACACCTCAGGTTCAGGCTCGGGTTCTGCGTCTGACTGAGCGGGGGATGTCGCTCTGCTTTCTGATCGGCCCGATTTGCTTTTCTCCTTTGTCTTGAAGAAGTCCTGCAGAGTTGGCTTTTTCGGAGCCATTTTAGAGCGTACTAGATCCAACGCCTCCAATCTATGCGTTTCCTACTTCTATTGTTTTGTTAGATGCTTTGGTATGCCCACCGCCTCATGGAGCCCACTTCAAATAGCCATTGTGGACTGCGCCAAGTCCGTACCTCCGAGGAACATATTAGTGTTAGTTACTCTATTTTTGGTAGTTCTCTCTTACGTAGGATGCTCCGGGACGGGCCCCGCCAGCTATAGCAGTGCGGGTGGGATTTAGATAGTAGCCTTGATTTCTTTATCTGTCCAGTTTCGTGATGTTGTTAAATAGCCCAGCCGGTTCGTGTGTAAGCTCTGACTATGACTGAGACTTTTCTTTCTTTTTTAATCTTAGGTAGCCATGCATTGGGGAGCTCCAACATCAGAGGAGGCTTTTCTGCACAGTGGCTGTATGATTCAAGCGGCGGTTTGGTGAGGCAAGGTGATCTCTCCCCTTCCGCCCCCAGCTGCAGCACTCAGCCTCTCTAGTCTGCCTCTTTTGATTTCAGGGAGCCAATTTGTTGTGGTATGCAGTGCAATGTTTTGTAAACCTGCTTTTGCACCTTATTTTACAATCTCAATAGTCCCTTGGCAAGGTTTAGGCTGCTTTCTTTTTTATTTTCTGTTTATTTATTTATTTCTCTGTGGGGAGCTGTCTCTTTAAATCAGCCATCTTGGATTTTGCTGAAACGCAAGGAGCCAGGCAGCACCACTCCCGGCAGCAGCTCTGCTCAGTCTTCCCCGCGGAGGCACAGGAAGGCGGAGGGAAGCGGAGGCAGCGCAGGTAAGCAGGGGGTAAATCGTACGGCTCACCCCGACCGGCCGCCGGCCAGGAGCAGGTAAATCCGGCACTCAGCCCCCTCTCCCTTACAAAGCGGCCATCTTAGGCAGCCTGCATCTGCATCAGGGCCCCGCACCACCTCCGTATGCCCCGCCGGTAGCCCCAGTCCCCCCCCCTCACAGTGGAGTTGACAGGTGGAGGGAGGTACAGAGAGGCGCTCGCCGACTGACCCCCGGCCGGGGGAAGGTATGCCCGGAGCTCCGCTCCCTCTACGTTACAGGGCCATGGTGGCCATTTTGGGTGCTAGCCAGCCACTCCAAAGCCTCGTGCTGCCTCAGGTTAATTGTCCACGGGCTAATCACCCAATTCTCCCTCCTGCGAGTTTGCCCTTGTGATAGCTCTTGCCCCCTGCTAGCAGTTAATGCCAGGGGAGAGTTGGATACCGGGCCACGTTCCTTGAGGGGCTCTGCTGTGGGGCTGCAGCTTGCTGTTCTGTCTGGTAGGCCTCAAATCCCCAGGGTATTCAAGCAATGTCCAATTAATGTCATATATGTGTATTTATGACTTTGAAATATGCAGCGCTTCGTGGGCTATTCGTATTTGGGTAGGATCAATTATTTTGGCGAAGTATGGGCCAGGATGGATATAGATGTTTGATCCCTCTTTGTGGAGCTACAGCATACACAGCCATCTTGGTTCGGCTCCAAGCCACCATAATAACAGTTTTACTGTAAGTAACTTATACTACTATGGCGCATATAACACAGGCCTTGCACTACCTTAGCCCCACACTGTACCCCACTGTTCACTCTCCTTGTTCACACACTAGTAGGGTCTTCCCCAATGTACCAAAGTGCCCTGGGCACCTTACCACCCAGGTGTCCACAGGAGCCAACCTACCCCAAAGTGTGTGAGACAGCACTGCCCACCGTGAGTGTTATAGTTGGTGCACTTGTTGGGATTGTGATACCTGCCGGGTGCTCCAGCACCTGGTACCACCAGCTGTTGATAGAACCGTCTTGTCCTGCGCCGTCGCCATTCACGATGGCGTCCGTCTCCACGTGGGGTGGTATCCAGCTGGAGGGTCCCACCATGAGGAGAGTCTCTGTATCTTGCGGTGGTGGTCTGTTACCAGACAACAGACCACAAGTACTGCATGGTGTTGCTGTGTCCCTGACACTATGGATTCTAATTGGGGCAGTGTCCCTATCTAAGGGGCCTATCCCTGCAGCAACCACAATCTGATTGGTGACTCAGGGCCTACCTTGGGCCTAATGGGGCAAGCTAGGTCTAATCCAGGGAAGCACACCTCCCTGGACACTACCTCTCAGCTTCTGCTCCCTCCTCCATCTGACTCGTGGTGCAAATGCACCAAATGTATCAATGTAGTGCAGGGGGAAGGCTGCAGCCCTATTGGCTGTTTCGCGCCACATGACCTAGCAGCTCTTGGGGCTGCTGGGGAATGATGTAGTTACCCTGTATAGCTATCCCTGACATGGCCGCCGCAACCTGGTGCTCCTGCGTATGCGCGCACATCTCTAATGGCCGCTGGAACTACCGGTACCTCGCTGTGCATGCACTGTCTCGTGCATACTCAGCTATGTGCAAGATGGTGGTGCCCTGTGCACTCGGGCCGCTGCGGAGCCACCGGAGCGCTCCCTCAGCCACCCGCCTCCACTGCAACCTCCCTGACTATCCGGCCGTTCCCCCGAGCAGAGCGGTGGTAAGCGTGGAACCATGGGGCCAGAGGGGAAACCCAAAAAAATAAACAGTTAGACCTAGGGCGCAACAAGGTAGACAAACAGTGGATGGTAGTCACTGTGAATACAAACTATAATAAATGTTCCTGATAGGATGTACGTGTAGAGTCTCCAATGATCCTGTAAATGACGGAAAAAGAACCAATATGGTGAAGTACTGTGAGATAAGGTTTATAATGCAAAAGACAAATGGCTACTTACAATGTAGCATGTAAAAATAGACCATGTGGGTGTATGCCACCGCACGGGCAATCGGAAGGGAAATGCCGGCGTCTCCCTCTCCTACCCAGTGTGTCTGTGTGATCAGCTCGACTCCAGTGGATGGATCACGTGATGTTTACTTGGCCCCATTTCAGAGGATAGTTGGAAAGATGGTCAGCTCCAGCTGATCCAACTAACTGGATCCCACAATAATAGTCCTCTAAATTGTATACCGCGTTGAAGCAGGTAGAAGGTACTGAGGCACTACAGGGGTTACCTTAGGCATAAAGTTACAACAACCCTTCACGTTTCGTTCCGATCAACGGAACTTCATTAGGGGTAATAAGACACTGCATGTCCTCCTTAGATTATGTAGGTGTATATATTGAACCATTGGTTGATTGTCCCAAGAGCATCTGCCAATCACAGATGACCTCTGCCCAATCAACCAAGCAGACATAACTGTGAAAGAGATATAGGCACATATTAAAATACTCAAAAGAGTCAATGTTTACACAATAATATACTAAAAACAATTTAATACAGTATATGAGAGAATTTGAAATAATACTAAAATAGTTATAGAATAATAATAAAAATGTTGATAATTTAAATAAAAATAAACTAGCATATAGTAATCCATATAACAATGTATACAGATATATACAATGTGTCAATGTAATAGCACTAATAATAAATTGATAGTGACTATCTAGATGTTTTAATAGGGCAGAAAATGAACTGTAGAGGAGGTGATAGGTATGAGAATCACTATGAATATAATATTGGTTGGTCAGGAAAGCCCCAAGATCTATTTCCACATTCAACCCAGATGGAATGAGGGTTTTGAGGGTGTGTATCCATCTTGTTTCAAGTTTAGAGATTTCGTTAACCGTGTCACCTCCTCTCCAGTTAAAGGGAAGCTTATCTATTCCTATGCACATTATACCTGTCGGGTTTTGACTGTGGCATTCTGTGAAATGTTTGGAAAGATTATGCTGAAGAAATCCCTTTTGAATATTTAGTTATATTCTCAGCAAATGTGAGCTTTAGTTTCCTGGTTGTTCTACCTATATATTGTTTGTTGCAAGTACATTAGATGAGGTAGACTATATATAGAGGAATCGCAATTGATAAAATGATTTGATGTTATATTCACTTTTAGTTTTAGTCGATATACATTTCTTAATCTTTTTCGGTTCATGCACACTAAGTTTACACATTTTACACCTCATACACTTCGAGACCTTTGGTTTCCAAAAATTTGTGAGATACTGTTTTGTTCTTAGAATTTTTTTAACAGCTTGGGGCCACTTTATTTTTAAGTGCATCTGCCTTAGTAAAAATGATTCTGGGGTTCTTAGGAAGAAAATGTTGCAGTATGGGGTCCTTTAAAACCAAATGCCAATGTTTTTTGATCACCGCTTAATCTTAGGTGCTAGTGCATTATATTGTGTTATAAAAGGAACATTGAGGGCTCCATCAGTAGAGTTACAGACTTAATCCTCTCCCCATCCCTATCCCCCCCCCCCATGTGACACAGGGATATGTTAAGGGACAGGGTATACAGGCGATCCGTTTATTAGGCACCACTTCACTGTAGTATACCCCCAAAGGTTTAGTATATATTGGTGTGTAGGGACCTGTATATCTCTCTCCTGTCACTGTGCGCAGGTAGCAGTACTTAGTGCTAGTTTATGCGGGGCACTCTCACTGATTCACTCGCACTCACCCGGTGCTTGCTATTATACACACTTGTACTGCCATCCATCTCAGCAGTTGGACAAGCATGCTGAGTTACACAGTGCAGTACTAGCCTTTATTATGCCAATGGGTTTTTATTGTACAACTACCAATGCACCTCGCAGGGCTGTATCCCACCACCGTGTAACCCACAGTGTCCTGAGAATCCCAGTCCCTCAATATCCACACCCAACCCACAATGTGTGACCGCGCGGCCCACTAATGTGACTGTACTAGAGTTGGTGCACTTTCTGTAATGGTACCTGCCAGGCGCTCCAGCACAAGGGCGCGCCGACAAGGATCAGAAGGGATCCGCGATCCAGCGATGTCCTCTACTGTGCATTCTTCTACGCTTGGGGTGGTATCCCGCGTCAAGGTCCCACCGTGAGGATAGTCTTGGCTTCCGCCCAATGGTCTGGTCCCAGACCACAGTGTCAGGATCACGCAGCATAGCACTGTGTCCCTGACTTATAAAAGCTAAGGAGCAAGGTTCCTATCTAAGGGCATGTCCCTGTAGCTGCCACAAACTAATACTGGGAGCAGGGGCCTAGCTGGGGCCTAGGGGAGATCTGGCCTAGTGCAGAGGGTCACAGATCCCTGCACACACACCTCTTACCCCTATCTCACTCCAGCTCCGACTAACTCCTCCTCTTCCAGCCCGTGAAGATCTATCTCCTGTCTCAGGAAACTAGCTGCGCTTTTGGTTTCCTGGCGTCACATGGTCCTGCCGCCCCTAAGCACTATGGGGCTTGTAGTCCCCGCGGAACCTCTGTCTATGGGATGACGCGTGTGCGCTGTACACTGTGCATGTGCAACCCTCATATTGGCCACCGCGACTCCTGGCGCTCCTCGCACTTGCGCAACCTGGCCTAAAATGGCGCGCCCTGCAGAGCGGGCCGCGGGAGCTTCTGGCGAACCTGACTCCACCCACACTAACCCCTGCAGCCTCGCAGGTAAGAGGAGAGAGGCGCAACACAGGGGACCTGGCTACATATCTCATATCTCTGTAATGTTTTATCGGTGACAGAATTTCAGAATTTTCATATAAGATGCCTAAAACCAATTACACTGGTTAGTATAGAAACAGCAAACACATACAGTACATGTACAAATGTGCTTTGATTTTACAGTTTTCAAAGAGATTTTTGTAGTTGGAATTCAATCCCATTATGCAATCCATGTGATTTCATTTGAGACCCTGAAATGACAAATATATTATAATCTCCTTTTGTTAAAAACAAAACAAGAAAACAGCAAATGAGATTGATTTCTGTATTGATCAGTAAAATTTTCTCGGTATATATTTTGGCAATGTTCATTAGGGACGTGCAATTTTTCTTTTAAATTAGGGCTGTACTTTTTCGGTAACAATTATTTTACATTGCTTTCAAATGTTACAGTGTTTTTTTACATTTTGAAAAACAACTGAAATAACAAGACTGCACGATTTGTATTTATTTGTACCTTTACAAAAAAAACTCATTTTGGATGTCTTGCTATAAAAAGAAACAATGACATAATTTGAGAACTAGAGACAGGGGGTGCCCAATGCTGCATCCAATTGACAAAACATATAAAGTAAAATACTTCAATAATAATTGGTTATTTAGTTAACCCTTTGGCCAAAGACGTAATAAGCCTGCATACCAACGTCAAGGTATAACCAAAATAATGCAGGTCCTACACTACACTGTGAACCCTTCCTTTTGAGAACTAGAAGCACAGAGTTACAAGGAAATACTTTGTAATTTCAATGCAGTAGACCAGTTTTTCAACCACGGTTCCTAGGAACCCTTGGGTTCCCCAGGCATCCCTTTAAGGTTTTCTGTAATTTTACAGAAGAATTTACAATGCATCTGATGTCGGACTCACTGTTAGAGAGGGTTGGGGTTTTCTCAGAATATCACATAGTGTTCCTTAATCAAAATAAAGGTTGGAAACCACTGCAGTAGACCAGGGGAGCGCAATCTTTTTCTCCTGCGCCCCCCTGCCGACTGTCTCCCTCTTTGCGCCCCCCCCACCTTGGTTCTGGCGTCCTGGGCGTCATGACATCACATGACGCGGCTCCAGAAGTCATCATAACCAAGGTAAGTGAAGTTCAGAGGTCTTTGCCGCTTCCCCGGCACTTCATTTAAGTGCCTTTGGAATGCACGCGGGGCGTCTGTAAACCCAGTGTCCCCTGCAGATAATCTCACCCCCCCCCCCCCCTCAGTTTGCGCACCCCTGCAGGAGATGTGCTCACAGGCAGATCAGATTGACCCTGGTTTGCAAAACAAAGCTGTTTTGAATGCCACTACCATTTGTAAATAGAATATGTAAACTAGATGTTTGTTAGCTGGTATAAAAGGTATTGTTATCAAATAATACACTTGTTGGGTATATAATCACTTTAGTTCATGTAGTTCTTTTCTCCCAATGGGACTCCGTGAGCTTCACAATTAAAATATAGGGCCTCATGAAGAGAGCAGCGCTATTTCAAAACTCGCCATTTTTTGGGGAAAGTCGCGCAGAAAACTGCCGAAAATGGCGAGTAACGGAAAACGCGGCTTTTTTTTTTTTCGTTTTCAAAATCTCGCCGCGCGGCTGGCGAGAACCTACATCTCGCCAGTTTTAAAAATATCCTAATGCAGAGAGCCGCGAACGGCATCTAGCGGCTGTTCGCGCCAAGAAAATGGCGCGATTTGCTACTATTTGCCTCGCCAAGAAAAGTTGGCAATTACATGGAGCTCGCCGCCTATAGGAAAGGAAAAAAAATGCGCGATTTTTTTTTAACACATTTCTGCAGCGCGCATCTCTCCAATTCTAACTCGCCACACGCATTAATGCCAAACATTGCAGAATTCGCACATTTCTGCATATGGAGAATAAAACTCTCCAAAAAAGCTACTTTTTATTAAACTCTCCAATTTTTAAATTCGCTGCTCTCTGCATGAGGCCCATAGTGTGTGGTAAGCAGCATTGTACATAACTTTTTTTACAAACGGCTCCTGCCCAGGTGAGTTTACAATGTATGATTTTGGTGCCTGTGCATGTCTTTATGTATATAGCATTTTTAATGTACATAGCGCTTCACAGCAGTAATACACGTGACAATCATATAAATAAAAAATAGTACAAATAACAGATCATGGGAATAAGTGCTTCAGACATAAAAGTAACATTCAGGAAAAGGAGTACCTGTTCCAAAGAGCTTACAATCTAATTGGTAGGTAGGAAGAACGTACAGACAGGAGGGCGTTCTGGTAAGTGCGTCTGCAAGGGGCCAAGGTTTATGTATGAGATGTATAGTATCAGCCACGGAGCTACTCATATGCTACGTTAAGCAGGTGTGGTTTAATGTTGGTCTTAAAGGTGGAATTCATAAATTATCAACATAATTGGGACTGTTACTGAGAATTTAGCAATATTATATTAGTCTTTGAAGGGGTTGTTCTTGCCTGGATGTGTTGGCACAACGTACATTGGAATTTCTGCAGTGTAAACACTGCTGCAGAAACATGGGTGTGTTACTGTATGCCTCATGCAAAGAAAATTGCCTTGAAGCGCTGCAACATTTCCTGCTAGTGGCTGTATCAAATGTAAAGAAGTTATTGTTAATAAAGTTTGTTATATTTGATGCAGATTTCTAGTTAAGGAGAAACACTCCTATTTGAGATCCCTTGCCTCAAGCTGGACCCCTCTCATTCCCAATAAAAACACCATACAACTTCTTGGGAGAAATGTAACGGCCACAGCTTTATTACAACAGATAAATATCCCGTATTTGTTCCCAGCTAGGTACCCAGGTGGGTTGCTCCGCCCACACCGCTCAAGGTAATTCTCCTTGAGCCATTCAGGACCTTAGTCTGAATGCACAGAGCCCCGGAAGGTCACTACCATACCAACCACATAGTCTGGCATGGTAACTTCCATTTGGAAGGTCACCACCATTCCGGCTACAGAGCCTGGAATGCGACCTCCCTCCAGGAGTCAATACTGACTCCCGCCAACACATACCCCAAACTGTGACAAAACCGTGCATAATCCCGATCTTTCTTTCCAATGCCGACATCCCTCGTGTCCAAAAACAGGGTGGTTGCGTGGGACTTCGCTCCAGTAGATTCTAGAAAAGGAAGGTAGGATCCCTCCCTTTGCCCTATGTACCCCTTACTTAACCCCTCCCACTGGACTGACAAAACTGCACCTTAGGGGAGTTTTTCTGGAAGTCTTGGGTGCATAGTTTAGGAGCAACATTCTGCAGATGATGTTCTGTTGCTGTCCATGGAGCTGGTTGCTGGGCAGAAGGAAGGAGTTTATAGCAGCTGATTGGACAAGCTGATGCTGGTCTCCTTATGCCAGGCTGGGTGTTGATTGGTGGCCTGAGTTGAGAGTGAGGGGAGGGTGTGGTTTTGGTGGAAAGGAAGGACTATTTAAAGGGAGAAGTGGAGCGGAATCAGTCTGCACAAAGAGAGAGCACAAAGTCTGCAAAAAGCAGAGCCCTCTCTTATAAATACACAGGCATGTCGTATGCTTGAATTTGTTTTTGTTAATTAACCCTTTGGGTGCCCCATGACGTAGCTTCTACATCATGGGGTCTTGCACTCCAGGGTCGCCATGACACTGTGGCTACGCCATACCCTGTGGGTGCTCGTTTTCTATGGGAGCGCAGGACGTGATCTGCACCGCAGGGGAATGGAAGAGGACGACACGCCTTCTTCCACTTCTGAATTAAGGGACGCCGCGGTCACATGAACGTGCTTTGCCAGGGGGGCTGTGGTTCTGTGGCACCTCGGGCACCTAAAGGGTTAAAGCAGCAATCCCAGCTACTGAATTTTTCTACCGTTTTGTTGTTTTTACATTATGTGAATCGTGTTCCTCCGGAGTGGAGCAGCACTGTTATCAGTAAGAGATGTGACTATCACCATTTACAATGTACACACATTATTTCATTTTGTATAATACAGGGATATATATATATATATATATATATATATATATATATATATATATATATATATATACATATATATACATATATACATACATACATACATACACACACACACACACACACACACACACACACACACACACACACACACACACACACACACACACACACCAATGTGAAGGGATTGGGTCACACAATTAAATGGCATAGACTGCTATCAGAGTACCTACAGCATAAGGTACTGTACAAAAATATCAAAAGGATAGGCACACCAAAATGGACAGGTTGTGGTTAATTAAATGTCTGGGCCTCTCGAACTGTACAAGACAGACTAATCCAAAGAGTGGGAGCAGCGTGGCTAAAAGCTCGGCCCCCGAAGGAAGTCAAGGAGATTCTAGGAACTGTTAGGAGTCCTTCATCTGCAGATCAAAGTGAGCGAATGGGAGTGTAGGAAACTAAAAGCTCTCTCAGATAGCTGGGACCCTGGGCTTGTCGGGCTTTCAATGTGAACAAGCCAGTCTTGAAATAAATTCCCCATTTTACAGGCAGCCAGCGCACAGAACGGAGAACAGGTGTCATGTGGCAAGAACGGACCTGGCTAGTTAATATAAATGGAAGAGAGGCACAAAAAGAAAGCAATGAATAAAACAGATTTTATAGTTCAAATGGATTATAGTATAAACACATAAATGATCAATGCTCAAATGCAGACATGTTTACTGAAAAATAAAAAAATGGATAGACCTTGTCTGATATTTGTGCTGCTGCCGGTGTGTCACTGATGAATAGGCAAGACACTTGTATTCTCCCACAACGTTCCCAGCTTAGCCCCGTCAGATGGTACCGGATGTAGAAAACATCCCCTGGGTGGAAAACACAGATGGCCCGCTTCCACTACTACCTTGCGATGGCTACTGCAGTTGGCTGGTGCTCCGAACTCTCCCCTTCGTAACCGCAAGTGACGTTAGGCGCGGGACTCTCAGAAAATTTGAACATGGATATTCTCTCGGGTTAACTTGCTGTATTTATCTAATGGGATGTCGTAAAAACATTCTATAATTGGAATTATAGTCGGGTTAGAATACAGTACAGTAGGGCCCTGCTTCTCGGCGATCTGCCAATACGGCGGTACCGAGAAGGGGGCCGCCATGTCTGCACATGCGCAGATGGGGGGTGGCCGAGTTTGCGCATGCGCAGAAGTGGCTGTGGGAGTTTGAGCTAGCTGGGAATGTGAGTTAATCTATGTCTGACTGCTAGCAGTCAATTGGAGGCTGTGGCACCTCCCCCCAGAGCTCACTCCTCCTCCTTCACCTTTTTAACTTGGGAGGTCATTTCATTTGCTGCAGAAACAAGACCTATAATGGTTCTTCCCCTCTTACAGAGGTAAAAGGAAGGGTTCACATTGTAGTGTAGTGTAGGACCTGCATTAATTTGGTTATACCTTGACGTTGGTATGCAGGCTTATGACGCTTTGGCCAAAGGGTTAACCAAATAACCAAGTATTTAATATTATTATTATTATTGAAGTATTTTACTTTATACTTTTCATTATATATGTTTTGTCAATGGGATGTAGCATTGGGCACCCCCTGTCTCTTGTTGTATGCAATTGCCACGCTCAGTAGCTCTCTGGTTGGCATACATATATATTCATCATGTGGTGGGTGTGGGAGTTTGAGCTAGCTGGGAATGTGTGTTAATCTATGACTTGTGTATAGACTGTTTTACCAATACTGTATATGTCATTTGACGTTATAGCCTCCTCCCATAACTCAACCCTTGCACAATCTTTCTGGCTATGTTCAGGTGAAACTGTGTCTGATCCTATTTATTCTCAAAAATTATCATTTTCTTGTAATAAAATGCTCTGTTTTATGTTTTCTTGCAATACACATGCACTTCTTGCTTCCATGCCTCTAGGTTTTAATGTTAGAGTATATTAAGCTTTAGGGGATCCATATTAAAGGATCCATATTAAAGTGGAAAAGAAGCAAAAGTGCTTATTAGTATATCATTATCTAGACTCCCTGGCTGCAGTTGAAACCCAGTATGCCGTGTGAGTATGAGGTTAGGCAGCATTAATGGACCTGGTGACCCCTTTCCCCGGTAAGTATCTCAGGAACAAAAAAAAAATCAAAAAGGCAGGTGGAACTCTGCACCTTTTTAAGCTTTGCGCGGCTCATCGATAAATTTGCAATTGTAATTACGTGTAACATATAGTTTTAAAAAAAATACTGGATCTGTATCCTTTAGTATTGATAGCAAGTGCAGAGACAGGGATGACACTAAAGATCACTTTCTCCTGCAAAGGCTTTTGGGACCACCATTAAAACTTTGAGGACCACCGTTTGTGAACCAGAATAGTTTTAGGCTCATATTGAATATGTATGAGGTTTGGCAAAATCCGTTCTGGGTTTTCAGTGTCCGGTCCGGGATTTTGCTCTCGCTCACCCTCTGTGACAGGATCGTCCATTTTTGCTCCTGGCAACTTCCTTTTAAAGACAGCCTGTAAGCAGGAAGTTGCCGGGCAAAGTTCCAGTTCATGCTGAGGACATGCATTGTGCTTACCTATTGTCTTCCTCGTTACCAGACCCCGCTCACGTACCTCGACTATCCTTGTCTTCAGCCTGCCTCGACCTCTGCATCCACACCGACTACGCAACCCTGCTGCCAGCCCTGGCCTTCGGCTTACGACTCACTACTCTATCAGGACTCTGTCCCTCGGCTCAGGTCGGTTCTTTCACCTTCCTACCTCAGCCCTGCGGGTCGCTTCCTGCTTGAGACGAGCATCGTTACAATATGTTTTTCCCATACTGGATAATTCACCTCCATTCATTTGAGGGAGACTAAACTCTTCTCCTGCACGGAAAGACGGCATCACGGCTTGAAATCTTAAATGCCATTTATTTATTTTTTAAAGCAGTGGTACTGTGGCTGACTTATGTTAAACATTGGGGCAAAGCTCTTTGAACCTCCATTTTTAAAATGTTTATACAATATTTATTCTGTAAATACAAGGGCTTCTTAGTTTTAATCTCTTTAAAAATGAAAACAATCAGTTTGTAAATAAAATAATTTCTGATGCTCTTGGTTTGAAAGACTACAGCAAAATAACAACATGCTCTGTACATTTTGTTTTTATTGTAACTTAATTTTTATTTTACCTTTTTTCCGCACATACACAATATACCGTTTGGGGAAAAATAATAGGGTACAACGGAGAGGGGGAATGGTCAGGGGGCATATCCAGATAGTTTTTCGTCTTGTGTCCATGCTGCCGCTGAGCTTGCTCATGCTGGAGAGCGGTGACATCACCAACTCTCCAAGCATGAGCGATCGGCTGTCCTGCAATAATTTTATATCAGGAACGAGGAGACGTGGCTATTAAGGGAGGGGCTTGTCATTGGCTGGATAGAGGCTGTTTGTGTGTGTCTCTGTGTGTGTGTCCCTCCATTCTCTCCCACCCCCCTTCCCTCCATTCTCTCCCTCCCTCCATTCTTTCCCTCCCCAATTCTGTGTCTGTGTGTCTCTCTCCCCATTCTGTCTGTATCTCCCCATTCTGTGTGTCAGTCATTCTCTGTCCCCATTCTGTGTCTGCCCCTCTCTCTCCATTGGTTACTGAAGGGTCAGTTTTTAAGACTCCTTGGTGAAGCCAGTTTCCTGAAGTTTGTGGTTCAATACTATATCAACACCGCTGATCGATGAGGAGTCTGTTCCTCCATCCGGGCATTCAGCAGATGCATTTTCACCAATCAGAGCTTCAATTCAAGCTGCTTGGAATTCAAATTTCTTGTCTCTCCAAGCGCTGGAGAGCGTATGTGCACGTGCCTGAGCGCCCCTTGAGCGTGGCTGTACTTATTGGGAATCACTGAAGTGATCTCTCCAAGCACCAAGCTCGCTCAGCGGCAGCATGGCCGTAGCCTTATACATCATACTTTTGACATTTTTAATCGGTTTCCAATTTTAGGGTCGGCATTGAGAACATTCAAGTAAATACATACATTTTGTGTCTCTACCCCAAGGAAGGCGCACATCTTGAGTTCAAAGCATGATTGAGATGGGATCCATCCCGCAAATACCTGACTGTGCTACACATGGTTGCCTTTTTATTTTTTAGGAATTAAGCGCAAGAATCGTTTAACTTACCCGTCAGTTTTTCCATCTCTCAGACAAACCAGATTCTGTTTTCGATTTTTAGAATATGAGGGATCTTGTGCTGTTTCCACTTGGCTGCTAGTTCATATCTAGTAGCGGTTTCTACTGTATATGGGAGATTAGTGTATTTTCTGCTTTGGTAAGGTTTTGGAGTTGTCTATTTAGAAGAAACAGCCAAGGATCCATTGGTACATCCAGGCTTAGTATTCTCTGTAACCAATTTCAGATTTTCCTCCAGAGACAAGCTACTAGTGGGCATGTCCACCACATGTGTAGGAAGGAAGTCTGGACTCCACACCCCGTTGTACATAAACGGGGTAATGCTAGCCCCCACTGCCTTGTAAGGATTAATCTCTTAATTCTCATTTTTTTTTATAGTTCCAGATAGATTTGGTAATCAGGGACTGGAGGGTATGTATATCTTTATTCACAATTGGAATTGGTAGGGTCTGGAATAGATAAAGAATGCGTGGAAGTAGTTTCACTTTAATGCAATATAGTCTACCAATCCAGGTAGACCCATCGTCTCTGAGGGATTTAATTAGTTTGGGATCATTTGCTCGGTAAAGAGTATTATCATTGATGTGTATTCCCAGATATTTGATAGCGTCCGGTTGCCATATAAAATCGAAATTAATAGCTAATAATTTGATCGTATCTTTTGGGAGAATAATATTAAGGATTTCGGATTTTGAAACCTGAAATTTTGTTAAAGGTTGAGAGTACACTAAATAGGTTCGGTAGAGATGTTAATGGTTTTGGTATGGTTAGTATTACATCTTCCGCAAACAATGCTATTTTTTGCGTTTGACGGTCTAACTGAATGCCTGAAATGTCCTGTTCATTTCTTATATTACCAGCTAGCGGTTCCATACATAATGCGAACAATAGAGTGGAGAGTGGGCAGCCCTGCATCGTACCACTTTTAATTTTAAACATTTCAGAGGGACAGCCCGGACATAACACTTTGGCCTCTGAATTTGAGTACAGAGCAAATATTGCTTTAGGGAACATTCCTCTGAAACCGAAAGCCACGAGGGTGGTGTGCATATATGACTAATCTATTGAGGTATGGTGCTAATGTGTTTACAATTTTTTTGTAATAGAGATTAAAAAAAACAACTGAACCAGGTGCCTTTGAGTGCTTTAGATTTTTAATCACCGACAATATTTCTTCTGTATAAATCTATCTTCCTAGGAAGTCCCTATCTGTTTTGTTTAGTTTGGGGAGATTTGCCGAGGCTAGAAAATGAAGACTCTCTTTTGTTTTGTCACTCTGTTGAACTTTGTTACCATTGTAAATATTAGTGTAGTTATGTTGAAATTCTTGTGAGATAAGTCTAGGGTTGGAGGATATCTTGCAATCCTAAACCAATGTTACATTCCCTGAGCCAAAAGATGAACTTTCTATGCCTCCTATTTCAGAGTCAAGTTCCCCTTTTCCTGGCTTCCTTGTGTATCCGCCTTTCAAATTTGATAGTTCTAATCCCCTCGATTTAAAGGCATATTTAGCTCATCTTGCTCCCCTTGAGGCCTCTTTTACTGAGCCTAAGACCACTTCTTCAATGCTGGGGTTTCTTTCTTTCGGCCCCCTGCCATTTCTGAGGTTACTTTGAATGATTCTAAGATTCATACTTTTGGGACAAGTTCACCTTCCACTAAAGTAGAATGGCTCCTGGCCTGTGTGTTTCAGCCAGGTTCCCTTTTCTCTCATTCCCTTGCAATGTCTGAGTTCTCTGTTAGTGCATCTAAGGCTGCGGTCCCAGTAACAGCCTGTGCGCGCGGCATGCACTGTGCGTGTAAGCACCGCCCCTCAATGGGGCTGGGCCCAGTACGCACCGTCACGCAGAAGGTGCAGCCGCCCCGTGCTGCAAGGTTTTTCCCAACTCAATCAAATTGAGTTTACTCCTAGCGACGGAGGCGTGGCCACGCCCCCACCGGCGGTTCACCCAATGAGGGCGAACCAGCCGCGTGACGTAATGGCCACACCCCCGCTAATTCCTGACCATGCCCCCTCCAGTCGCAAGATTCTCCTCTCCCTCACAGACCGCAGATAGCGCAGTGCACGCACCGCCCCCCCCCCCTCCGCGCATGTCACAGACATTACTGGGACTGCAGCCTAAGGATGCAGTTTCTAAGACACATTTCTCTTTCTCAGAGTTCCCTGCTATGTGTGAAACATTTATCCTTTATTCTAAGCCCTTTTGGTTAAACTTCTCCACAGTAATTGCTAGTTCTGCTGTGGTTACCCAGAACCCCACTTCAGAACCTAGCGTATCCCTTCCTGATTCCTGTGCAGCACCTAGGGTAACCACTGCTGCTTCTTAGACATCCATTTCAGGGACAAACATATCCTTCACTGATTTTTTTGCAGGTCCTGTTATAACCGTGGATGACTCTAAAATTCCCACAGCAAAGAATAGTTTTCCTCTCACTATTCCCCTACAGTACCTCATGTAACCTTTGAGTCTGGGATTTCCACTCCAAAGACATCACTGTGTCTCGCTGATTCTTCCACAGTATTTGAGGTACCCACTACTTACTTAACAACTTCTGCTGCAAACTCAGGGTTACCTCTCATGGATGTTTCTGTAGTACCTGATATACCTACTGATTCAAAGGCCCCCGTGTTCAAAACAGATTGATACTTAACTGATTCTTCTACAGTATCTCATGAAGCCATTGTGTCTGGGACTTCCATTCCTAAGGCAAGTTCATGTTTTCCTGATTCTTCTTCAGTGTTTTAAAGCTGCAGTTCAGTCAATATCCTGCATGTGTGTTTTTTTTAAATAAATCAGTTCTGTAGTAAGAAAAAATACTTTTAGCATTTTCTGTTTTAAAAAAAACAACTTTGAAAGACCAATTTTCTTGTATTCTATTTTAACAACCATTTGCTAAAGCACTGCCCCTTCATGTCCTGTCACAAGCCCTGGCACACCCCTTTGTCAGCCCTGCCCTCCCTCTAGCACATGTCAGTGCAGGAGTGCTCATGAATATTCATGAGCTTCCACTGAGAGACAGAAGCAGAAGAAAAACAGATCCCTTCACTAATTATGTCACCAAATTTCACCGATCAATACATGGAGAACGAATTGACCTGCAGCTATACAGTTTTTTAGGTAATTAGAGATTGCCAACATGAAACTATTGAAGTAAAAAAATAAATTTAAAAAAAATTAATTAAAAAAAAGACTGAACTGCAGCTTTAAAGCTGCAGTTCAGTCAATATCCTGCATGTGTGTGTTTTTTAATAAATCAGTTCTGTAGTAAGAATTTTTTTTTTTAGCATTTTCTGTTTTTAAAAAAACAACTTTGAAAGACCAATTGTCTTGTATTCTATTTTAACAGCCATTTGCTAAGGCACTGCCCCTTCATGTCCTGTCACAAGCTCTGGCACACCCCTTTGTCAGCCCTGCCCTCTCTCTAGCACATGTCAGTGCAGGAGTGCTCATGAATATTCATGAGCTTCCACTGCTGGACTGAAGCAGAATATAAACAGATTCCTTCACTAATTATGTCACCAAATTTCGCAGATCAATACATGGAGAACGAATTGACCTGCAGCTATACAGTTCTTTAGGTAATTAGAGATTGCACACATGAAACTATTGAAGTAAAAAAATTTAAAAAAAAGACTGAACTGCAGCTTTAAGTACCCAGTTCCAACTCCAAGACTTCTGTTTCCATGTCAGGGTTTCTGCTCCCCCAGCTTCCTGCTGTACCAGATATAATCTGGACTGATCCAAGCTCTCCCACTTTAAAGACAGATTCACTACTCACTGGTCATGTGTAGTGCCTGATGTGCCCTCTCCTGATTTCGTGGTGCCATTTTCAAAGACTGAAGCAAACGTCTTGGACTTACTTGCCTTGCCTGAAGTGCCCATCCCTGCTTCTTGTGCTCCCACTATGGGCACAGGCATGCTTCTCTCTGCCACGGCCTCTATCCTTGCTACCCTGTGACCGGATTCCATCTGTAGCCAAAAATTCTCATGAACTTCTACGTGCCAATCTGAGTAATACAATTACTCTTCCAGAACGTTTCTCTAATGCATCCGATCAACAGTCGGTGCTTCTTGCCTTGTACTCTGGGACTTTTGCTGTAAACCTTGCTTCTGTCTTGCGGCCTTCTGACAGCCTTATTCAGCCTGTTCCGGACTCTCCAGCTTTGCTACAGCAGTGCATGTCCAAGTCTTCCTATGATTCATTCTGCGTGTCAAGATTTGCAGTACCACTGCTTTCTCTTCTAAAATTGGTACTCGCTACCTGTTCAAGACAGTTCAGAAACAATTCCATGTCGCCTAAATAAAAGTGAGCCTGCTTCTGATTGGCCGGAGGTCTCTCCTGAAGGGGGGGATACTGTAAGGGTTCCGGGCCTGGGTTTGGCTGGAACTCACCCTTACATAGCTGTAGAGGTTTCAGTCAAATATCTCCCTGAACTGAGCAATTGGGAACAGCTGTTTCTGGACTTGCACTGCAGTCTGCTTGATGCTGCTTTCTGTACAGCTCTACCCCTATTGGCTGTCTGTGCTATTTAGGATCAGCCCTTTCACCAGGAAACGGGTGTTCCAAATAGACATAAAGAGACTCGGACTATGACAACTGTATTTTACATAATAAAGAATAAATGTATGTACTATAGATGGAAAATGTGTGAAATCTCCCCATCCCCCCTATCGCCCCTTTTTCTGTTTTATGTATCCTTCTCCCCTCCCCCCAAATATAATTTTAAAAAACAATCAAATACAAGTTCTAAAAAAAAATTGAAGTCAGTATTATCTTATATTACTATGCCACTTCATTTAACGTGTGTGGTAATTTTACACCACTTTGGAGAGAAAAAAGCCCAATAGTATTTGAGAAACAAATGCTATTGAATCTCCTTCTGGATGGGTGCAGAGAGGTTCCCACCCTCTAATTTACCCAGTGGTGGATTTCCCGTTAGGCTCAGGCCAGGGGAGGCAAAAAGGTCCACCCCCATATACATTTGCCGCGCTCTCTGGTCTAATGGATCACATTATTGACGTGTCTGCTGAGCGAAAAGTGTGGAAACAGAACTTCTGACTTCAAAATAAATAGTGAGCACATGAGTAATATATATATATTTTATATTTAATCTATATTTATGTGTGCGGTAAATTTAATTTAGAATCTACAAAATATGTTCACTTATAATGGGGCCCTGAAAAAAACTGTTTGCCCGGGGGCATGCATATGTCTAGCTACGCCACTGCAGAAAGTACTGTAAATGTAATCTGATCACTTATGCTTGACTGTCAGATCTTTTCCTTTATTGAAATGCAAATCAAGGGGGAGAAAACTGCCCCAACTAATGAGGAAGTTACAGGTACCTGGGACAGTGCAGTATAAAGTTGATTTACACAGTGCTAGAGTAACAGTCCCTTACACGCAGCTGTAGGACAAGTCTTTCAGAAGGCAGGGAAGCTGTAGACCAGAATGCAAAAGACGTACAGTAGAGTAGTTTGGTTATTGAAATAGGAGTTCCAGTTGTCTGAAGATCTTGTTTAGAAATGGTAAGTCTAACAATCTGTTTTTATTATGTTTTTGTATTAGACCCAAAGGAGCTGGTGTAGGTGAACTAACATTATGGGCTGTTATTGAAAGGTATTGCCCCTCCTGTATGTGGAGAAGGAATCTGAAGTCAGAGAAATGCTTTGGCAATGACTTGATGATCATCATGGAATCTAATTCTGGTTCATTTTGTGTGTTGTCTGTAGAAGACAGTGCTAGGAAGAAAGAAAGACCTTGGGTAGGCGTTCTCAAATTCAAGTTTAACTGAAATATCAAATACACATAAGGTTAATAATACTACCCAGACCTCCACAGTTAATAACATATTATATATATATATGCATAACTTTACATTTATATTCTTAAAATGTCTAATGTACTGTTTTTGAAGCAGAGAGACAAATTTGTATCTCTCACAGTATGTGTGTGTGTGTGTGTGTGTGTGTGTGTGTATATATATATATATATATATATATATATATATATATACTGTATATATACATACTGTACTTCCGCTATTTGAATAAATATAATATAACAAAATATATAAGTAATTATGTGTCTGCTAGTGTATTATTAATCATGAATGTGAGTTCACCGGTTTAATTGCTATATTATATTTTTGTCATATTGGATGTAGCTTTGGATTTCTTTTTTTTTCTTCTATACATTTAGCCACGCCCAGAAGCAATCCTTTTGACACTTATATATATACATACATATATATATATATATATATAATATATATATATATATATATATATATATATATATATATACACAGTGTTCGACAAATCACCCAAAAATCTACTCGCCCAACCAAAAAATCTACTCGCCACCTAGTCCCGCCCCCAACTCCGCCTCTAGTCCCGCCCCCAACCCCGCTTTAAAATAAAATATATAAATAAAATACATTTAATAAATTCCTAGTCAGAACAACATTCATTTTTGACATAAATGTATTTATTGTATTACATTATACTACAATTAGACGTGTGTGTGTGTGTGTTCAATGTCGGATCTAGAAATAAAAGCCAGATGTGAATGACTAGTTTCCTGAACCCCTTAACCAGTGTCTGGACGTCGGCGCTTCACAGAGAGAGACAGACAGAGAGAGACAGACAGACAGACACACACACACAGAGAGCGGCACACCCACACCCACACACACACACAGAGAAATAGAGACACACAGAGAAAGAGAGAGAAAGAGAGACACACAGAGAAAGAGAGACACACAGAGAAAGAGAGAGAAAGAGAGACACGCAGAGAAAGAGAGAGAATGAGAGACACACACTGAGAGAATGAGAGACAAAAAGAGAGTGCGACAGAGAGAGCGAAGAAGAGAGTGCGACAGAGAGGGAGAGGGAGACAGAGAGAGGGAGAGGGAGACAGAGAGAGAGAGGGGAGAGGGCGACACAGGGAGAGGGTGACACAGGGAGACGGAGAGGGTGGGTCACACAGGGAGAGGGTGACACGGAGAGGGAGGGTGACAGGGAGCGGGACAGGGTGACACAGGGAGAGGGCGAGGGTGACACAGGGAGAGGGCGAGGGTGACACAGGGAGAGGGAGGTTGACACAGGGAGAGGGAGGGTGACACAGGGAGAGGGAGGGTGACACAGGGAGAGGGAGGGTGTGACACAGGGAGAGGGTTACACAGGGAGAGGGTGACACAGGGAGAGGGTGACACAGGGAGAGGGTGACACAGGGAGAGGGTGACACGGAGAGGGTGACACAGGAAGAGGGTGACACAGGGAGAGGGAGAGGGTGGGTGAAACAGGGAGAGGGTGGGTGAAACAGGGAGAGGGAGGGTGACACAGGGAGAGGGAGGGTGACACAGGGAGAGGTAGGGTGACACAGGGAGAGGGAGGGTGACACAGGGAGAGGGAGGGTGACACAGGGAGAGGGAGGGTGACACAGGGAGAGGGAGAGGGTGACACAGGGAGAGGGAGAGGGTAGGTGACACAGGGAGAGGGTGGGTGACACAGGGAGAGGGAGGGTGACACAGGGAGAGGGAGGGTGACACAGGGAGAGGGAGGGTGACACGGGGAGAGGGTGACACAAGGAGAGGGAGAGGGTGACACAGGGAGAGGGAGGGTGACACGGGGAGAGGGTGACACAAGGAGAGGGAGAGGGTGACACAGGGAGAGGGAGGGTGACACAGGGAGAGGGAGGGTGACACAGGGAGAGGGAGAGAGAGAGGGGGTGACACACTCGCAGACACACACTCACTCAGACAAACACACACACACGCACACACAGTCTGTCACTCACACACACACACACAAACACTCACCTACACGGCATTGGGGCCCCCACACGGCAGGAGGGGTCGCACATGGCAGCGGGGGCAGCACCGGGTGAGGGATTTCCCTGCTTAGAGCAGGCTTAGAGCAGGGAGTAGCTCCGGTTAGGGGATTTCCCCTGCTAACATCTGAGCTGGCCATCAGAGCAGGAGAAGAGCAGTGCTGATGGATTGCCCGATGGGAGGGGGGGGGCGGCGGATGGCCCGATACGAGGGGGGGCGGATGGCCTGATGGGAGGGGGGGCGGATGGCCCGATGGGAGGGGGGGCGGATGGCCCCGATGGGAGGGGGGGGCGGATGGCCCGATGGGAGGGGGGGGAGGATGGCCCGATGGGTGGCAGGGGGGGGGCGACAGATGGCCCGATGGGAGGGAGGGGGGGGGGGCGACAGATGGCCCGATGGGAGGGGGAGGGGGGGGGGCGACAGATGGCCCTGCAGGGGCTTGAGGCAGACAGGCTGGAAGGGCTGGCTGCCGGAAGGGGGAGGAGTGGAAGCGCTGAGGAGGGAGGCCACTGCTCAGAGAGCCGGAGGCGGGGTAATCTCCCCCAACAACATGAACCCGCCTCCGGCTTATTTTTTTTTCTCCAGCGGGAAAAGCAGCAGAGCGAGCGCGGGATATTTAAAAAACACATGTGTGCTGCTTGGGCCAATATTTACTCGCCCGGCTGTATATATTTGCTTTCCTGTGGAGGGTTTTTGTCACTTTTTTTACTCACCATAACTTAACTCAGTATTATGTTTTATATATATTATATATATACACACACACACACACACACACACACACACACACACACACACACACACACACACACACACACACACACACACACACACACACACACACACACAATGTGGTAATTGTTGGGGGTTTTCAGAGATTGATTGTGTGTGTGTGTGTGTGTTAGGGTGACAAGATTTTCAAAATGAAAAACGGCATTTGAGTCCAGCGGTTTAATTGCTATATTTAAGTAATAATCCCCTCAGAACAGGGCATTACTGGCCAATAATGCCCTGGCTGGAAGAGTTGAAGGCCCGAGGCGAAGCTGAGGGACCTTAACCCAGCCAGGCATTATTGGTCAGTAATGCCCTGTTCTGAGGGCAGGGCCGTCTTAACAGCATTATAGGCCCCCGCACAAAGCAGCGCACTGGGCCCTGCCAACTCTTCGCTACAAGTCGTAATTTTTCTCCTTCTACCGAGTTAGCGGGAGATTTGAATGTTGAGGCGGGTGATTGGAAAATTAGTGTTAAATTCTGGTCTGTGCATAGATTAGCATGGGGCCCCTATGCTCGTGGGGGACCCCGGGCAACTGCCCAGTGTGCCCATGCGTTAAGACGGCACTGTCTAAGGGGGATTATTACTATTATAGGCTAAATGTAGGCTTTTTTCATAAAGGAATAGACACTTTTGTAAAGATTTATAACTCGGAACTACCTGATGCACCTGTGTAGGAGAAAGAAGTAAAGTAGCAAATGAGAGGGAAGAGAGGTGAGGGGGGTGGGGGGGGAGAAGAGAGAGAGGTGAGGGTGGGGGGGGGGGAGAAGATAAGAGAGGTGAGGGGGGGTAGGAGAGAGAGAGGTGATGGGGGAGAAGAGAGAGAGGTGAGGGGGGGGAGAAGAGAGAGAGGTGAGTGGGGGGGGAGAAGAGAGAGAGGTGAGTGGGGGGGGACAAGAGAGAGAGAGAGGTTCGGGGGGGAGAAGAGAGAGGTGAGGGGGGAGAAGGGAGAGAGGTGAGGGGGGAGAAGGGAGAGAGGTGAGGGGGGAGAAGGGAGAGAGGTGAGGGGGGAGAAGAGAGAGGTGAGGGGGGGAGAAGAGAGAGAGGTGAGGGGGGGAGAAGAGAGAGAGGTGAGGGGGGAGAAGAGAGAGAGGTGAGGGGGGGAGAAGAGAGAGAGGTGAGGGGGGGAGAAGAGAGAGAGGTGAGGGGGGGAGAAGAGAGAGAGGTGAGGGGGGGAGAAGAGAGAGAGGTGAGGGGGGGAGAAGAGAGAGGTGAGGGGGGGGAGAAGAGAGAAGTGAGGGGGGGAGAAGCGAGAGGTGGGTGAGGAGGGGGAAGAGAGAGGTGGGTGAGGGGGGAGAAGAGAGAGAGGGGGAGAAGAGAGAGGTGTGGGGGGATTGGGAGAGGTGGAGGAGTGGAGAAGAGAGAGGTGATGGGGGGAGAGAGAGAGGTGATGTGGGGAGAGAGGTGTGATGTGGGGAGAGAGAGGTGAGGGGGGAGAGGTGAGGTGAGGGGAGAGAGAGAGAGAGAGGTGAGGGGGGAGAGAGGTGAGGGAGAGAGAGGTGATGGGGGGGAGAGGTGATGGGGGTAGAGAGGTGAGGGGGGAGAGAGTGAGGGCAGGGGGAGTTGAGGGGGGAAAGGAATGTGGGGAGGGGAGGGGGTATGGTGGGTGAAGGGGAGAATGGGAAGAGAAGTTGGGGGACATTGATTTTAACTACTAACTAAAAAAAACACAGATAAAAATGACCTTAGCAGAAGCTATACAAGTGGTGGAAGAAATATTACTATGTTGCAAGTAACAAAGTTACTATTTGGGACCCACTAGCAGCTGTGTGAGAGAGCCTGCATATGCTGTGAGAGAGAGCCTGCATGTGCTGCCGTGCTGTGAGAGGAACAGAGAGGCACTTCCCCTGCATCTCTGAAAGGTGAGTTGGTAAGTTGCCAAAAATTCCAGGCATTACTGAATGAACAATGCCCGGAATTCTAACAAATCAGAGAGCAGGTATTTCAGTAATGCCCGGAATGTTACTGCTTTAGCTTATAATAATCTATACAGTATGTCACTAACCAGACCAATCTTACAGGGTCAAGTTCTACTAGTAAAGGTAGAACTCCCTCCTACTGTCTCTGTATGTTCTCCCTACCTACCAATTAGACTGTAAGCTCCTCGGGGCAGGGACTCCTCTTCCTTAATGTCTAAAGCACTTATTCCCATGATCTGTTATTTATATTATCTGTTATTTATTTGATTACCACGTGTATTACTGCTGTGAAGCGCTATATAAATAAAGACATACAATACAATACAATATTGTGTAAAAGTACATTCTGTTCACACTCTTTAGATAGCATGTACAGTATATTATCTATGATGGTATATATCTGTAACATGGCTGTGTTAATTAAGTAAGGTTCCTCACAGGAGGTTACCTATATAATAATGTGTACTGAATTGTTCAGTGCATTTTTATAATATATTGTATTATGCAACTGTATTTTTATTATTTAAAATACTGTATGATTGTCTACCTCATACGGGGACGACGGAGGATTTTCACTGCGGGGAGAATATAGCACCCTTGCTAGAGTTAGAAAATCTCTGCATGTCAGCCCTGGTAACTGCAGGCAGTGTGGGGGTTAAATCCTCACCAGGCCTCAGTACATTATTCATACTGTTGTGTCTAATAGGTTTCACTTTTAAATGCTAGAGGCTGGTAATATCACTCTATCATGACAGTGCCCTAGAGCAGGGGTGCGCAAACTTTTCCCCTGTGCGCACCCCTGCCTGCTCTCCTCAGCTGCGTCATTTGACGCCTGGTTACCAGGACGACGCGTCGCTGGAAGGGAAGGTAAGTGTATTATAGAGGCTCCGTGCGGTCCCCCGGCAATTTAATTTAAATGCCTGGGGGGAGAGCGCGGAACCTCTATAACAGCCGCGCCCCCCCCCCCTGAAAATCTAGTGCCCCCCAGGGGCGCGCAGACTTCTTGCGCTGCGCCCCCCCTGCCTGCTCTCCCCCTGTGTCGTCAATAGGGCTGATGCATTTAGAACAGTTAGGAGAGTTAGGCAGTTGGAGCCAGGACAGAGAAAGGGAAGGTAGGGTCTGGGTGTCAGTGGCATCCAGACTAGGCTAGTTTTACCCTTTAGGTCAGAGATAGTCCCCACTCACATATCAGATTGTGGCTGCTACAGGGAAACTCATAAGCTAGGGATATTTCCCCAGTAGTTGCATATAGTTTAGTGGACAGCGCTAATGAAGACGTCGCGTGGTGACTTCTGGGACCCGACCACCCTCGTACTATCAGACTCTCAGAGGTGAGATCCTCCTACCAGGGTTCACCCCACGTAGAGGTGGACGCCTTCGTGGACAATGACATCGCTGGATCACCAGGATCCCTGTTTCTAGTCGGCTGCACCAGCTGCTGGAGTACCTGGCAGGTACCTCAACTAAAGTGCATCAACGATTCACAGGTAGCACTACCATACACACTTTTGGGTGGGCCTTGACATTGGGGTAACAGGACATCAGGGTATTGGTGCCAAACACCCTTTGTACTGTGGGGACACTCACTTGGTGTATGGGTGTTGGGATTGTTATATACTGTGTTGTAGAGGTATAAGATATGTGTTCAGTAAAGCTGTTATAATATAATTGTGGTGTGATTAGTATTAGTATTGGGTCCTGTGTGTGGATCATCCCACCGGGCTGGAATCCCTCACAGGTGGAGGCACTGCAAAAAGGCAGACAAGTGACACCCTAGGCTCCCAGAGGCAGAGTCTCAAGACTTCAGGCAGCCAGACAGGAAACGACAGTACCGGTAGTCCCTTTATTCAGGGGGAAAGAGGGCTACACCCATTAAAAAGTTGCAACGTCATCATGACGTGATCTTGGTGACCCAGTGGCTATATTTTTAGTTTTTTGTGTGTGATACATTGTCACAAAGAAGCTCCAATAGCTCAGAAACCAGGGGACCACAGATTAGCTTTGAATCAGATAAACAAAACCGCAAAATGTGTATTGCCTTTTTAAAGGGATATTGAAACAATACAGTTGAAATTTACCTTTACCCCGTTACCTTGAATATAAAAAAGAATGTTGGCTAGATATCCATTGATTCAAATTTTTATAAGAAACGTGTTGCCATTTTTCCTATGATGAAGTGAAAAACCGGACTCAAATCTATTGTACACCATTGGGAAGATGAGTAAGTAGAAATATGTGAATCTGTCCAGGCTTATTCAATCTACACAGTTGGGGTTTGTAAACAAATATGGTCCCATGTCTTACTGTGCATTGGATAAACTGCACACAATTATTGTATAAAGATACTTTAATAGTATTTTATGCATATAACCTGACTGATATTAATACACCAAACTTAATATGGTTCGCAATAAGGTCATTGTTTCCGGAGACCAGGACAATTACACCAGGGATCAGTACACGAGGCAGAACTGCAGTGTTGAACAAAAGTGAATTTATTGGAAAACGTTTCCACAGACTTCCAGTACATAAAACACACACAAACTCCCCCAACTGGGGGAAAACCTAAAGTCCTAGGAGCGGGGACCTCCATCCAGAAGCTTACCCCGATATGCGTCTCCTACTTACGCCGCTGGACTCTGTAGTATAGGCAGCACTGCCTTGCTCCCTGCTCGCTAGCAGTTCTAAATTTCCTACCATTTCCTCACTCCAGACAGCACCGGCCAACGCTGCACACCCAGACCGCAGCAACACTTGATGCAGGCACTGGGTCTCATCAGTTCCCTTCTGCTGACTCCCTGTCAGCTCTTCCTTTACAGGGCTTCTGCCAGTCCCCTGTCTGAACACAGCTTTCACAAAGAATATCAGGTGCAGAATGACTCAGTTGAGGCTGGGAAGAATAAGTATTTATACCCCTGTCCCAATTAGGGAGATGCCAGGTAGTCTACTATTAGGGAGATGCCAGGTAGTCTACTGTATGTAGGAACAATAGTCCTGGTCTCTGCACGCGGCCCTAGATCCAGTTGATGAGATTACTGGGGTTGAAGGTGGGTCAGAAAGTCCAAAATGGCATTTCCTACAATACCAAACTCTGATGTGAGCGGGCCTTCTCTTTCACTGCCAGGTTGCTTTTGATTAGTGTTGGACCGGGTCCTACATTTTTTTTTAAACCGGGTAACGGGTACCCAGAGGATTTGGCGCCTTGTGCCCGGCTACCCGTTTTTTTCACTTACAGGGGGGTGAAGGAAACTTACCTGGGGTGGAGGAAGCCCGTGGCGACATCTGAACAGGTAAGCAGAGGTGCGGGGGCGGTGGGGCAGCATCAGTGGTCAGTGTGGAGCCCGCACGGGAGCTGCAGGACTCCATGCTGCACTGTGAGCTGGACCATGTGACCAGAGCAGAAGACGAAGCTTTCCTATTGGACATTGTCCACCTTTGTTTTACTGTGTCATCAACTTGGTTACTTCCTTGTGAAAGGGCTTTAAAAACAGGCTACATATATTACTGTATGCCTCTGCAATTACCAAGAGGAACCGTCTGATGACTCCAGGATAACACCCCGTAGCTGTGTAGCCTAAATAATAAGGTAAGTGGAGCAGGAAAAAAGCCTTGTGGAGGTATGGGTTAAGAGCTGCGTACAGACCCGTTCCCAGTGTATGGCGAGCGACTGCAGATGCGACAGCCCACGGATGGATTAGCTACTCCGATGATCCGTCCCCTCTGCTCCCGGCTGTGCGTTCCCCTCCAGGGGTGAATGATGCATTTCCTGCGTGGCCACGATCCGGATGCAGACAAGAGAGTAGATGATCAATGCCAGCGCGGCTCCTATAGATGTCAGACTCACCAGGTTGAGGTAAAATCAATTTATAAAACTACATAAAACAGATACAACAGAACATCACTAGAAGACCTTCTCCCACGCTTTTCGGGCAAGTTTGCCTTTTCTCAAGGAGTATGACAAGCATGAAGGGAGGGTGTTATTTATATCTCCCTTCTAATAGTTGACTGATGTGTTGCACCTGATTAGAAAATGTATGCAAATTTCAACACATTGGACTCATACTCATTAGTCACATAGGAATACAATTAGAAAAAAGTGTTAATATGCAGACCATAATATATTTTCATATGCCTCTGCAAGTTTGTTTATTTCTCAAAGCCGAATGGAATATTACTTAACTATTATCTATAGAGTTTACAAACTATTTTTTTCGGGAAAATAGTGACTATCTCTAAAGTCGCAAGGATTGGTCACTGTGTCACACCAATGTTCTCTACTTCAAAGCCCTGCTGTAAGCACTGGCCCACTCCTACAAATATAACCTATTCCTTCTACAGCAGTGATTTCCAATAATGGGTTCGGGAAACCCAATGAATGTTTGCAAGGGGGTTTCCAATGTCTTTGCCAAAATAAAAATGTTATGGCGGATCCCAGGGTGTATAGTAGATTCCTAAGCCCATGTGGGGACTGTACACCTAGTAAGACCCCAAACTGTATTTTTTTTGGCATGTTGAACGAGGCTTCTTAATAGATAACAAACACACAGATACCCAGCAAGCTTTCAGAAACTCCCCAAAATTACCACAATATATATATATATTTTTTTTTACAAGAGATTCATAGGTATTTCACTGTGTATTTTTGTCACATTGGATGTTGCTCTGGACTTCTTTGTTTCTTGTTTAATATTCTTATTAATGGATGCAGAATAAAAAAATATTCTCCCTCTCCCCATTTTTTCCTAAACTTCTCTGTCAAGTGTCACTCATGACTTTTACAGTAAGTATTTTAATAACGAACGCTTAAGTATCAACAGATGCCTTTTCTCTTTATCATGCATTGTTACTCTATTTCTTTTATGGATCTTTTTTGCTGATCTACTTTTGCTTATTGCTAAAGCTATTTTGCCATGTTCAACTACAGTTCATTGGATGAAGAATAAAAATTATGCTTCTTATCCAACATTTTTATCTTATAGAATACTACAGAAAGTACCACGCCTACATTTCCAGTAAGTACCACGCCTACATTTCCCGAAAGCACCACGCCTACGTTTGCCGAAAGCACCACGCCTACGTTTGCCGAAAGCACCACGCCTACGTTTGCCGAAAGCACCATGCCTACGTTTGCTGAAAGCACCACGCCTACTTTTGCCGAAAGCACCACTACTAAGTTTGCAGAAAGCACCATGCCTACGTTTGCCGAAAGCACCACGACTAAGTTTGCCGAAAGCACCACACATAAGTTTGCAGAAAGCACCAATACTAAGTTTGTAGAAAGCACCACGCCTAAATTTGCAGTAAGTACCATTCCTAACTTTGCAGAAAGTATTTAAATGAATGTGTGACGATAGAGAGGATTTGGCCCGCGATTAAAGGGGTTACACCCCCATTTGGCCACCCTCTACTCTCATCAGGGAAGCAAGGGGTTAACTGGACGGAGATCCAGTAATGTGATTTGCCTTGCTTCAATATCCAAATGTTCCCCTGTGTAAATGTATCGTGTTATGCCAGTGTTTGTATCACCTACATGCTGGGATCCATCCGGGAGGGCAAGGGTTAATATTTCTTTAGTGATTATAGCCCTTTGTGTAATTTTCCCGCCTTTTCAGGCACCATTTTGCAGAGTCCCATAGGCCGCCATTGGAGCTCAATGCATTCCAATGGCGGATCTTGCTGTTTTGGACCTGTTTACTGTGAAGGCCAGCAGGTGGCGTCCGAGAGGAGGAGCGGCGGTTTCCCATTGTAAGTCAATGGGCTCATTGACTTCAATGGAGATTCCTCGACGGCGGTTTCCAGGAACGAGTTGGCTGCCGTTCAAACCGCAAAACCGCAAAGCGGATACTTTGTCTGAAAAAGAGCTTTGATCACTGTTAATCAAGTTCAACATTAAGTGGCGTGGGAATCTACAGTTCTAGAGCACCTAGAAATAAAATTATTTTTGCCCCTAGTTCCTAGGACTCCCCCCACTCGACCACCACCGGGTCCCCGAATCCTGGACTCCCGAGAAGGGTCGTGCCGGGAGAGCTGGTCGCGCCATAGGTTCCAATGGCGGCGGCAGAAACAGCTCAGGAAATTGACTAAGTGTAAAAAGCTAAAAACCATGAATCCATATCTCCGGTTCTGGAGGGTCCAGAGGGCCAGGGTTTGGGGTACCTGTAGGCACTGCTCCGGCATGGCTGCAGAACCATTCTTGACCCTCTTGGACCAACCCGATGGAGTATGGACCCCCTTGAAAGTTCGGGACTTTTCCCATAGACTCCAATGGCAGCCAATTTCCATTGACCGGCTATGGCGGAGAAGCCCCATAGACTTCAACGGTGGCGCTGCCCCATTGAAAGTCAATGGCGGCGGATTCCCATAGCCGCCAATGGCGGCGGTTTGCCATTGAAAGTCTATGGCGGCGGAGCCCGTTGTTTTCAATGGGGATTTAGTGAAAAACCGTGATTTAATTTACAGCGGAAATTTTTGTATTAAAATAGGAAACGGTTTAAGTTGTATTTGTGTAACTCCGGTTACGAATGTCACAGCGGGCTGAAACTCGGACCATATGGTGTCCCAGTTCCGGCATTAAGATCTGGGTAGTTTGGACCCGCTAGACCCAACGGAACCAGATATTTTAATATGTTTGTATTTTACCTATAACACTGTATCCCAAGGCAGGGATAAAACCCAGAGGAAATTCCTTTGGACAAAGGGAAGCAGATGGTCAGAGAGGTGACCCAATGTCTAGGACTTAAGTGTTGTTCAAAGGATTTTGTCACCCTCACTGTTTACCTGAGGGCAGAGACGACTCAAACCAGAGCAGTCTGTAAGTGTCACATTTTACACCTTACAACAGAGTATCCTGCCAGAAATCCCATTTAGTAGACTGGCTGGCATTCCTGATGTAAATGTGGGGCTACAGAAATGAGACCCCAGGGTCCTAGTGCGCATGCCCTAACTAGCAGGGGGCATGGATTAAAATGTATTCCCACGTTAAAGATTGGATACAGGTAATTGTTGTCCAATCACCTGTACTTAGTGTTAAGGATAGGGTTACAAAAGACATATAAACTGTGGTCAACCCTATATCCTTTGTCTTCTATACCATCTTGATTGTACCTGATTGCTGGAGAATTGCTATTCTACATACTTCTCATTCCCCACCCCCAAGTAAGTGTTACCTCTTGCCTGTTACTGTACTATATTGTGTGTTCACCTATTTAAGGAATAAATATACTTTATCATATCTAAGCCTCGTTCAGTTCGACCCAGTATTTGGTGTATTATTAATAGCCTGTCACAAAGCTCCTGTCACAGTCTTATTAATAAAACTTACTAGTAGCAAACAATGCTTATTTAAATAAAATGTATTACTGGACTCTTGGAGAATTTTCAATTCCTTGGTCAATGATTCGCATTTTATTTTCTAATCAACATATATTCTATACCAGTATTGATTATATAATTATTGATCAGAGGCTACATTCCAATTTAGCACAGGCAAAGGTAAGAAATATAATATGGTCTGATCATGCTCAAGTGGAAGTGACATTAAAGCTACTGTACACCAGAAAAAGTATCCACAATTATAGCTGGAGATGAAACAATACATTGGTTTATAATAGGCAATTACTAGATAGATTTACTCCAGCACTGATTCTATTGCTTGTTATACTGTATATACAGGCATCAAACCCAGCACATTATGGGAAGCCTGTAAGGCAGTAATCAGTGTACTGTATGCAGGGCCGCCAACAGAAATCGTGGGGCCCAGGACAAAAATTTCAAGCACCCCCCCTGTGTCGGCGGTATTGCGAACCGCCCCCCCATTTCACACCTCACGAGCCCCCTCTCTTCCCCCCCTCTTCCCATGTGTAACTGAGAGTAGTGCATCAGACAGAATCTGCCTTGTTCCTGTAACTGTACAGAAGAGTGATAAAGCCGTTCCTGTTTGCATATACCTCCTGGGGGGAGAGGTAATGGTTCTACCGTGGGAGATTACCTTCAGTTCCTGGAGCCAACGGCAGATGGAGGCGCTGTACTGCTAAGGGGATATGTGGGGTATGAACCCCAGAAGCCTAGTCCTGTGTCCACACTACCACCGGCGGACGACTCAGCCCTCCTGATACCAGCAGGTATCATGCACCACACGACCAGTAATGGTAGAATCTCCCACAGGGTGGGGGAAACACTGTTACACAAGAAAAAAACTATTATTATTATGTGAAGACCATTGGGAAGGTAAATACTGCCATTGGGAAGGTAAATACTGCCATTGGGAAGGTAAGTACTGCCATTGGGAAGGTAAATACGAACATGTGAATCTGTCCAATTTAACTTTATGAAGAATGTTGCAGTTTGTAAACAAAAATTGTCCTTGTCTTGCAATAATGTATGTAGATTAAAAACTGTACTCTCAATTTTATCTTCTAGACGTCTCTGAAAAACTTCACTACTGGCTATACGGTAAGTATTTCAATATATATTATAGAGTAGCAAATGATACAATCCTATCTACATTTAAGGGATGTTGAGAATGTTAAATATAAAATAAGATTCACTGGTGCAAATTTGTGTAAGAGCAAACTTATAGCTCCCACTGTGCAGAAGGTGCTATATAGGAATCTGTCAATCTATCCAATCTAAATTCACTAACAATGTTGCAGTTTTACAACTCATTAGTTAACCCTTAAGCACCCATTATAATGATTAGGGGGAGATCGCATTTAAATGGGACATTTAAAGATGGCGTCGGATTGAGCAAAATGTTAAGTGGCAAGGTGTAGCACTGCTATTAATTGCATATATACATTTTCTATATTTAAAAATTCTAAATCCGTAGGAAATAGATTTCGCGTTCATGCATTGGTCTTTATATATACTTTTCTATGTTTTTAGTCTATACAATCTTATGAAACTGCAAAACAGCCGCCAACTCAAAACCAGGTAACTTTTTCATTATTTAAAATGTATATATTTTGCACATAGGTTGAACTTGATGAACATATGCCTATTTTCAACCTCCTCTACTATTTAACTGTGCAATTATGTAACATTAGAGGAGAGATATCAACACACAAAAAAAGTGTATTTTGGTGCAATCATAATAATATTTGTTCTCTTGTAGCACTGCTTCAAACTTAAAATTCCCTGTTGATTTAAGAAGATTAAAAGATAGAATATAACAAGTCCAGCATGCATTACAGGCATACCCCGCATTAACGTACGCAATGGGTCCAGAGCATGTTTGTAAAGCGAAAATGTACTTAAAGTGAAGCACTCCCTTTTTTCCACTTATCGATGCTTCGGTACAGGTAGGGAGCTGGTATTGCTGTTCAGGATGTGCTGAAGGGCACATGCACGAGCTGCTGTTTGCCTATTGGGCGAGGGGAATCAGCGTGTCACTACTACGGCGGTCTGTAGGGCAGAATAAGATTCCGTACTTGCGAAGCGAGCGTACGGTCACAGGGGTATCATGCTATTGAAAATATGCCCTTACTCGCGAGTCTACTTAAAGTGAGTGTCCTTAAACCGGGGTATGCCTGTATATATTTAATGACAGAGGTGTAAAGTACTTGTGGCAAGAACCAGGACAAAGACAAATCTCAGTCAACATACTGTATCACTTTTGTCCCAAAAAGTGCATGCAAAATGTTTTTTTTTTTTTACTGCTACTAATTGTCTTCTGCTTTTGAGTGAATTTTTATTGCTACTATACAATTTTAATGATGAAGTCCCCTAGACTTTAATAAAGTCTCACTGTCGCATTCAGTACTTCTGTCCATTACAATGCATCTTTGATTATTTCTCTGATCTTGGAAGTTAACATCTCGGATGGTTGTGTGTGGGTTGGAAGACAGATCTCATAAGTAGTTTCAAGAAGTTGTTACCATTAGTAGGTGACCTTAAATTTGTACTTGTAGCCTAATGCTCATATCTTCATACTTATTATGTCAGATAATTGCTTTAACCGCTACTGGAAAATAACCATAATTGTCTCCCTGAAAATGGCCTGTGTCGGATGCACTAGGGACATTTTCACGTCATTAAAAGGCATGCATTTTAACAATAATATACGCTAATTAGTATTATATACTATTAATAGGATTTGTTTATTTTACCCCATCAAGAATGAAAAATCCTGAAGCGACTACTGACAGAGAGAGGAAAAGCAAATACTTTCTTTAAAACTTGGGAAAGATTCATTGATGCACTATCCCAGGAAATTTAACAGTGGATGCAGGAAAACTTCCAGCACAACACTTGGTTCGCTTCACGGATCCTCAGAAGAGATCCACCAGTTAGAATATAATAAAGATTTCAGGGAAACAGAAACACACACATACTGCATAACATACACCTATGCAGGAAATCCCTAAACAACGATAGCACCCGAAAGGCAAGAGCAGTAATAGAGATTATGCAAAGGCAATATACACAAACTAGAGGCAACAAGATCATACTAACCTGTAAATGGGAAATAACCTGTTATGACCAAAGAAATATTGACCATTTATTATCTTAACAAATGTTGACAAATATATGTAATGCAAGGCTTTCAATAAAAAATACTATTCAAAAAAAAGAATGAAAAATCCTTCATAGTCTATATTGATGGGCTATTAATTGAATATATACATTTTCTAGATATAAATATTCTAAGTCCGTATTCTAAGTCACGTGCATGCATTGATCTTTACATATACTTTTCTATGTTTTTAGGCCCCACAATCCTATGAAACTGCAAAACAGACGCCAACTCAAAACCAGGTAACTTTTTCATTATTTTTAATATCTTTTTTTTTTCACATAGGTTGAACTTAATGGACATATGTCTTTCTTTCAACCTCATCTACTATGTAACTATGTAACATGAAAGGAGAGCTATCAACACAAAAAAAGTGTATTTTGGTGCAATCATGATAATATCCTAATAGAATCGATACACACATACCTCTACTTCCAAGTGATACCCCAGACTTACACATGGGCCGATAAGTGGGAATCAATCTCCCTGAATGTGTGTGACGATCCCTTATTATCAGTAATATTTATGTGTTGTGTCTGTCATTGCTTGATTGCACTTTTTCTAACCTAGATTTTATTCAAAGTTAAGTTTTGACCACCCAACCACCCCACTGGATCTGAATGCTTAACAGCAGGGGCTCTTTTCTTACCTCTGTCTCCCTAAGATAAAAGCAAACACAGAAAAGCACCTATTATATGGTGCAGTACCTTTAATAACAATTGATAAAAAACTGGGTAAAGTAATTCACTCACGAGTATCATTACTGCACCGACACACTTTATTCGAGCAAATACCCGGTATGTACCTGGCAGATACCTGGAATGCGCCACTCCTCACCTCTGACAAGCCCCGTTGCATTTGCCTTCCCAGCCTGGGTTCATGCCTGGCTGATGGGCGGCTGATCTGTTAAATGATAATGATTAGGATTTAATAGGCAGCAATGCTTCGCGTGTCTACCAGATGGCATAAATTCATGAATTGTAATGCAGTATATATATATATATACTGTGCAGTATTGCAGCCAGCGGGAATAAAATGCTTCAATCCCTGCTTGGAAAATAACTCAATGCACTCGGGCAGAAAACAGTCACAAACCTCAATACACCCGGGTAT